>NW_026068035.1:927634-1073044 GCF_014885135.2 Alexandromys fortis
TATATATAAAACACATGCTGTGCATATTGTTTGTGAGCTCCAGTAAACCCTGCACCTACTTTTTGCCTCAGTTTTTTCACCTGTGAGGCTGAAGCATAAGAATGGTAACCCCGTATTCCACAGGAGAACCAAGGGCTCAGATAAAGGTGACCACTCAGAAGGCTGGCTGTCTTATCATAGCATGAAGCATGTGTGTAACTAATTATTTTTTAACTTCAGTTTTGAGATTCTATTTCCTTAGTTAGATGTATGTTCATTTCTGGAAGGAGGCCGAGCAATTTGTGATGCTGAAGAAAATGGCTGCTGTTTGAAGGGCTAGAAGGTATTTCCCTCAGAGTCAGTGTTCTTTGGAGTGGGGTATTTGCTGGACTCTGGGGCATGTCAGGTATTTGAGACCTAATCATTCTGAAACAGTGTTCACAGAATTCCTCCCGTGACTCTGACCTCTTAGAAGTTTCTTTTATCGTTCATAATTATCAGCAATTAACTTCCAGGTATTTTCCCTCATCTTAACTGAAGGTATCCACTCCAAACTACAATCTGTCGACAAGGTAGGAGGCTTCCCTCAGATGGCTTAAAGTTCAAAGCAGCCAGGTCTAGCTCATGTCTCTAACCCCAGAACTGGTGACATTGAGGTAGGACTGTTGTCTCAATTAATTATTAACAATTACAGCAAGACTCCAGGATGGTTTTATTATTTCTGTTGGTTTACAGACTATGCCCATGCTTCACGGAAGGATCTTTTTCAGTCTGAAAAGGCAATGCTAATTGTTTCACTTTCAGGACAACCTTGTCACTTTGCATTTGTAGGACACACAGCATGCAGCATAACATCGATGCGTGGAATTTCACTTAGAAACCTCCCGTGTGACCACAGTAGCCCATGTGGCATCTTAGCGCCAGTTTCCTCTGGATTCGTGAAGAAGACAGTGTGTCTCCGAATAAATACGTACAAACATGAAGCTTTTAAGGAGAGACCATGCTGCAAGTGTGGCCTTTAGCTCTGTGGAAACCTCACCGGGTGTAGCTGGGATGCACTAGGTGCTTGGGGTGCGGGTGCTACCTGAGCCCTGTGTGAGGCACATGCTGACCTGGAATAGCCTGTGGTCCATGTCCCCGGGGGCACAGCAAGCTAGGAGTGCAGCAGCAGCAACTGCACCTTATGCTTTGTGACTTTCATTCTTCTCACAACAACGACCCAGTGAGCATTTGTTCTGTGGCCCTTAGAGCTCCCAGGGTTTCCAGAGGAGGCTTAAGACCTTAAGATTGTTACACAATGTACTCTGCGTGAATTTTGTCCTGTGGTGTCCCCTGGTTCAACATATCAGGGCGTCTTTTTAATAACAGCTCCCAGGACCCAGGGTCTCGTGCCAGAAACAGAGCCCACTGCCTAAGGAGACAGTAAGGAACTCTGAGCAGGCCACACACACAGGAATGAGGTAGGAGGAAGCGAAAATTAAAAAGCAAAAACATTTATTCTTTTAAATTTTGTTTTTGTTATCCATGGTTGTCGGTAACTCTTCCAGCCCCAATGTGAGATGAAACAGTTAACAGAGCTCCCCAGCATCTGGTCCCTAAGTGGAACCACTCCCTGCTGGATCAAGCAGCAAAGCCAACCATCGGAGGCCTCTGCTTCAGGGTTCTAGTCTATCCATGCCACATTCTTACCCACTGCACCAACATGCTCACTCTCAACACCTCTTTAAGTAATTCAGCCCATCCCATTATTTCCTAGTAAGTTCCCTGTGTGACCTCTGTCAAATATGGCAGGCAAGAGGCTTACTATTAGCTTAATGTGGCACAATTAATATCTTCTCCGTGTCCCTTCTTATCCAGCAGGTACTACCGGTAAAAGCAGGCCCATCTTTTAGAAGTAAACCTTGTCCAGTTACACACAGGGAAGGGATCACTGCAGATCTATGATTTCTCGGAACAGAGTTATCTCCATTTGCATGAAATCTTTTACCTTTGACAGGGTGCCAAGAAGAAGCACCCCATACAATTGCTCATGGCGCTCTTTCTGGGGTGTTAAAAATAAAAGACATTGCCACGGTGGCCTTAAAACAATCATTCTCTCCCCTGGAACCTTTCTGCCCCTTCCTGGGGATACCGTGACTCTGTGAGAGTTTGGCCACCCAGGAGCACAGGATAATGGACAAAGGGGTTCGCTTACATGATGTAATTCCACACGGCAAGACCCGGTCATTTGTGTGATAGCGAGGTCGAAGGCAGCGACCATAACCCTTAAGTTGGTTGAGAAATAATGGCTGGAGTCAAAATTTAAATAAAATTAAAATCTGAGCAAGTCAAAAGATCTACAAGCCTTAGAGACAAGTGGTCTAGACAACCAAAATCACACGTAAACACTAAGAATAAAAAAAAAAAAAAAAACAGTCTCTACTCTCAAGGATGTACTATGATATTAGACAGAATATCAATGATTGGAGAACAAATACCTTTCTTTAAAATATCAAGCAGCCAAAGGAATCTGCCGAAATGTGAGAGCACAAATTTTGGGGGCCATGGAGCATTGAAGGTTTTGGATTAAAGACAGTGTTTATCATTACACAGACGTGACAATTAAGTCGGGGTCCCAGACTGGCCACAGTGCTCTACATGGTCACTTGGGCATTTCTCTCTGTGAAGGATACTTCCTGAAGACATTAGCACCCACCTGCTGAACTGAGTCCAGCTTCCCACTCTCTCTATCGAGGCTGAGTCTCGATCCAAGAGCTGAAAATCTAAGTTTAACCAAAGCCCAAGTTCCACGGAGAAGGGTGTTCATTCCGCTTGCCCTGCTGTTGGGGCAGCAACGTGTTCCTGCCTTTGTACCTGAGCTGAGACAGTAGCTCCACTCAGCCTGGACCCTGAGCACTACATTACCCTCTGTTCTGAACCGCCAGCTTGTCCCACAGTGTGAGCACATGTGCACGCTCACATCCAGGCCTGCGCATACGCACACCCACACGTGCACATGCACACACCCACGCACAAACATGCACATGCATGCGAACACCCTCACATGCGCACACCCACACCCACATCTGCATATGCATGCGCACACCCGTGCCTGTTTGTATGCACACAGTGCCTGCACATGTGCACACCCACGCCCATGTCTGCATGTGCACACGTAGGTACACACTGTATCGGTGCTGTTTCTCTTGGAGGATCCAGAGTGGATCACCACGTCTGGTGGATTGGAGCCACCCTGAACACATCAGCAAGGTGTGAGCAACCTCCTCCCAGGAAAGGTCAGGCGATCAGCACAACAGAGGTATCAGGAGACATTCACCATGGCTTAACCGGGAGCTGCTATTTGACAACAATGCACAGGACTCTGTACGTGCCTGTACTGGGCATATTGTGTTCTGAGGAGACTGGATGAGGTTCCGGCAGGGCAGGGTATCCAGTCCAAAGTCGATTTTGCCTCTCACAGGCACCTCACTACATCTTTAGCTCAACTCTGGAGTTGAATTAAAATACTGAGCTAGTTTGGGACATTGTTTTTCTAAATTAAAAATGATTGTTTGGGGGACTAGGGATTGGCTTGGTGAGGAAGAGTGCTTGATGCTCAAGTGTGAGGGGCTAAAAGCAAACCCCAGAATCTATGTACAATCCCCTTACTGCTACAGGAACCTGCAGCCCCAGAGCTGAGGAAGGGAGCTGGAGAAGGGCTGGGGCTTACTGCCTGCTAGGTTCAGGCTCAGTGGTAGACTCTTTGTCAAGGGAATGGGAAGGGGCAGGGAAAATTTCTGCTCTGACTTCACATAGAAGTGCACATACACGTACACACACCACGATTACACACATAGACCCAGATACACACCTGGGGGTAAAGCTATTCAATTATTAGATTTTTTTTTATTTTAGCATGAATGCGTATGTGTATATCAAATAAACACTTTTATTCCTTCCTTCTTATTCCTCTATCATGTAACTGAAGGTATCTTGACTCATTATCACATCTAAGTACAGTTCAGATTCACCATGGTCCTTATATTATGGGATATTAAAGGTAAAAAGCTAACAGCACTTGAGGATTTCACCTCTTCCTCAAGGAGAGGCTGGAGCATTTTGTGCCGGATGCTGGATAATTGCGTCAATCCAGGAGGTATTAGCCCCTTATTATTGTGTCTGTTCAGACTGTATGTAACATGTGGGAAATGCGCATGAGTGCCAAGGAGATGGGTGGCTGGGGTAGTTAATATTACACGTCAGCCGGGCCCAGCCGTGAATGGCCAGATCCTGGCTAAGTGTTCCTAGGAGGCACCTGCAGAAGTGGTTCTGAGGCAGAGGACTGAGACAGGTCGCTAGCCTACGTGGTGTGGAGGGCATCCTGTGATTCCGGGAGAGCCCAGAGAGCAGCGGCAGAGAGAAAGGCTGTTCCCTCTCCCTGTTTCACACTGGTCCATGCATCTTCTTCCCTCGGGTCACAACCCACACCCTCAGCTCTCCAAGTCCCCCAACATGCAGACAGACCTCTGCTACTGCATGGACAATTCCGGGGAACAGATCTCTTCCCCTTCTGCATGTGTCCATGCCTATGCGTTCATACACGCATGTTTGTTGCTTTTGTTCCTCTGGGGGTCCTAATGCATCAGTCTGACAGCTTAAAAAAACTGAGTAAGAGGAATTCCAAGATAAAATGTGGTGGTTTCTGGACTTTGTCCATGGTTAAGGCAGATCCAATTTAGAAACAGCCAAGGGGGCCAGGTGCCTGTCAGTGCACCTGATTAAATTCCAGTTGTCACTTATCCCTCTTCAGCCATATGAATTCAGACAGGTTACAAACGCTCACTAAGGCACAGGTCTCCACAGATACAATGGCGACCCCATTACCTTCCCAGGACGGCTGCACAGAGCAGCGGGGTCCTAGCACCACAAACAGCAGAAAGCACTGACTCTCAGTCTGGAGGCCACTACAGTGGCAGCAGGGTGGGCTCTGTTGTGATCTCTGAGGCTAAACCGCCCCAGGCTTCTCCCCTGTCCTTGGAGCTGTGGTCAGCCATCTTTGGTAACCCTTGGCTTGAGGAGGTTTCCCTTTGTCCACTACTCTGCCTCTGCCACAAGCTGTCACCTGACTGCCTGTCCTCTGGCTCCCCATGTGTGTCTCTTCCTCCCTCTCTTCATGAGGTGTTACTATGAGCTTCATTCTATCCGGACAACCACCTGCTGAACTTCAAGCCTCTTAAATCATTGACTGCAGAATACCATTACAAGAATTGAAATCCCACCCCTCTCTTGTTCTCCCCACTTCCTGTTCTCCTTCCCAGCCCTTAGGACTACCCGACCTGCTGTATATTTGTTGTTAATAATTTATGTTCTCTCTATGGCAAAAAAGAAAAGAAAAAAAAAAAAAAAACAAGATTCAGGAGAGCAGATAAGTCATTCTCTTCCCCAGCTGCACAGCTGCTTAAACTCTGGGTTGGGACACCCTGTGGGGCTGCATACCCGAATGTGAGGGTTGTGAAATATTGCCACCAGGAAAAGATTTATGAACACACAGGAGCAAAACTTAATAGAAAATCAAATGTGTCATGACTTGAGATTGCATGGGCGAACTTCACGGAGGCCTTGGTTCTGAGCATGTAGAAGGTATATTTTCCATCATACACGCTATCGCAGCGGCCAATGCTGGAGAGCACTGCCCGGACCCACTAGCTCAGGCTTAGGGCTATTCTACGCTGCAAACAGTCTTTTCAGTGCTCTGTAAAAACATTAGAGTTTCATTGCAGAAAATAGAAACTTTTTGTATTTTGACACCATCATCCTCAGCATGTAAACATCAAATTGGTGTATTTTTGGATGGCATTGCATTAGGACACTAGATCTTAAAATTTGCTGTTTGAGATGCTCATTCAAGTTTTGTAAAAAAAAAAAATGTTACTTGAATTTTGGCTTGGGATTAGGACAGAATTTCAGCAGTTTCTGAAAAGGCCCTAAATATCCTTCTGCCATTTTGTACTACATATTTATGCAAAGTGTCTTTCTCAGCACTAGTGATTATAAAATCAAAATAATGATCAACTCTGGAAAACACTGAAGATGTTCTGCATCCTGCAGTATCAAATATTCAGCCAAGATTTAATTATTGATATAAAAATAAGCAAGCACATCCATCTCGTTCTTATGCAGATTTGCTTTTGCCCTTAACAAATGGTAAAGTTATACTTATACCAATCTTTTTATAGTAAATTTCCTTATGAGCTATCATCAGGAAATGTTATTTGTATGACTAGCTATCCATCTAGAGATGTGGGAATCCCACAGACACACGAAATCCTCCAGCAAGAAGAGTTCCCAGAAAGGCAGAGGCAGAAAGCCTTCCTTTGTCCCTGTAGCTTAGGACACGGTGGACAAAATTAGTTTGGGAAATGTCTGAATCATGAATGATCTAAGATTCAAGCTGCATACTTCTGCTGAATGGCCCACGGTGTCCATCTGCAACCAATCCAGCCTCAGAATGTAGGGACAGAACAGAGGTGTCCCAGAATGCACAAGGCCTTAGCATTGATAACTTTCGTTGTTTGTGTTCATATGCGCCCCAAATACCCCGATAGATAAAATCTACTAACTTAGAAAACTAAAATTTGAAGCCGGGCGGTGGTGGCACACGCCTTTAATCCCAGCACCTGGGAGGCAGAGGCAGGTGGATCTCTATGAGTTCCAGGACAGGCTCCAAAGTCACAGAGAAACCCTGTCTCGAAAAACCAAAAAAAAAAAAAAAAAAAAGAGCTAGTTCCAGGATAGGTTCCAAAAAGCTACAGAGAAACCCTATCGCAAGAGAGAGAGAGAGAGAGAGAGAGAGAGAGAGAGAGAGAGAGAGAGAGAGAAGGTAAAAAGAAGACTAACATTAGAAGGTGAAAAACATCCAGTTGTCTTTGCCAGGTGCTGTTTGTTTCAACGCCCTGCGAAACACGAAGAGTTGGGAAAGATGAGAGATGATTTTTGCCTCTGTTCCTCAGGAACCATCTGAATACACCACCCTCCTCCCAGATAGTCGAAACACAGGCAGGCAGGTCGTACACTGTTCCTTTCCTATTTACTTTTATGGGACCACAGGACATTATGTGGTGTGCCTTTAAAAATACTGAAAAGATTATATGTACGAGAGATGGGTCTATGATTCTTTTGTATCTTCCATAACAGCTATCAAAATAAAGTACTATTATTTCTTAATCATTAATTGTTAAGGTTTTTTTTTCCCTCAAATAGCTTGAATTCTTTATCGTTTTTCAGGATTTGGGAAACAAGGACTCTTTTTCTGGGCTCATTGGCCAATTGTTTTGCTTTAAAAATGCGAGAGCAGGAGGAAGTCTGTCTTTGCCAAAGAAAAAGGCTTCCTTGGAGCTGGCTCTGCTGGGCACCAGTCACAGGGCTCAGAGGTTAGGCCAGGCACAACAGCCCTATAGCTATTTGGTGATTTGTTTCTTTTTTTCTGGATGCTGGTTGGAAAATACCTCCTAAGAAAAACATCTAAGTTACTTAGGTGTTTGTGTGTGTGTGCGCGCGCGCACGTGCGTGCGCATGCGCATGCTCACATGTTCACTATGCAAGCACAGTAGATATTTTGGACTAATTTCTGTTCTCAAGAAGAGCCTCCTGTGGCATGTATGAAGTAAAGAAGTGAAGTGACCCGCAGTTAACATCGCTGCATTCAGCATGCTGTGTGTAGGCCCAGAATGGAGAGAGGCATACCTGCAGGCATTTGCTTCCCCCAGGGGGAGTGGAAGGGCTCTTTTTGTGAATGGCTCTCCTTCTCAGGCCTGCATTTGCTTTAGCTTAAGGTCCAGCCCCGTGCCTGGGGAACAGAGAAAGCCCTGTGCTGAGGGAGGGCTGACACTTCCTGCTTTCTCCTGGGCAGCCCTCTGGAGGGGACACCCTCAATTTGGATGCGGGCCTGCCCGTCAGCTCATGCCTGGAAAGGCCTGTTAGGCCATACTGCTTTGCCAAATTTGCTGTTAGAAACATTTAGATTCTATATTTACTGTCTGGAGCTCGCCAACCTTGCCACCCCATGAAAGCTAAAAAGTAGAGATGCCAACAGACGGGAGGGTGGGACAGTCCCTTTCAAAAACCTGGCTGCTTTGGCTATCAATGCCTGGCAAGCCAAGTGGCTCCTGGAGCCAGGCTCCCCCGGGCCCTGCCTCCAGCCCACCATGCTGCCTGCCAGGGATGCAATGTACCTCCCAGGAGCCAAGTGCAGCCAGCCTGCCCAAAGCCTTTCAGGGAGAATTAAATTACCTACTAACTACCTAAACAGCTCCTGTGTGGATAAGGTCTTCATTCATTTTATTTCCTCGGGCCAGAGGAGGGCAAAGGTGGCAGAAAGGGGCACAGGTGAAAATGGGGAAGAGAGCACACTGCCCAGGAAGGACACAGTGACTGGCCTGGCTCCTGGTGCTGATTCTCGCAGCAGCTCCCGTGGGGCACAGCAGCTCTTGGGCGAGGCAACCTGGACCCAGTTACCCTGGCAACCCGTTTCCCTGGTTACTGGAGGCAGGCGGTCCAGGAGGAGCAACAGTATCAAGGATGAGCTGATGCTTGGTGGTGTTTGCCGGGAGGTGATGCTGGGCTCCCGGGAGAGGCCTTCTGGGGAAACTAGAGGGGGCTGCTCTGTTCCCAAGCAGGAACTTAACCCCACAGCCAGGGATGTAGGATTCTCACTTGCTTGGCAAGGCCTGCAGAGAGCCTCATGCTTGCAGAGGCAAGAGTGGGACCACTGCCATCTGCGTTCTGGACCTAATCCTAAAGAACTAGGAGAAAAGATGGAAGGAAGAAATTTAAAAAAAGAAAAGAAAAGAAAAAAGGGTTGGGGGTAGTAATGGAACTAATTAGCAAGGTAGCATGGAAACAGAAGAGAAAAACAAATGTGATTTAAGGAGAGAGTTGGAACCAAGGACAGAGGACCTGTGGCATGAGAGACAGCAGTGGGGGAGGGGATGATTGAGAAAAATGTATGACTTATGTGCATGTTAATGTCATCATGAAGCCCATCCTTTTTGTATAGTAACTGACCATAGTTAAAAATAGAAATCTTTTGAAGTCTTGGCACTTTTCTGTGTCATGGAGAATGTATCTTAAAACTAATTCAGCCTACATCTATATTAGTGTGATTCAGAAAATTATAGTCCAAAAGGACGTTTAAAATAATGTCAGAAAACCCTTTCCCTAAAAGAAGAGATAAAATTGGTCCGTTGCGGTAAGAAGATGAACTTGAGGTCCCCCAGAACTCCCTGCATTTCCTGTTCCTATAACCAAATAATTCTAGCATTTTCCCTTTGGTATTGCCCAGCGTCCTTTCATTACTGAAGAAGGCCATGAAGATTTAACACAGACCCCGTAACTACTTTCAAAGTCTGCCAACTTATTTCCTCTTCATAAAGACAAAAGAAACAAATAAAAACAAACCTATATGGCCCAGAAGCAAAAACCCTGGCTCGGCGGCTTCCAACCTCTGGAGACTATCCTCCTCAGACACATCTGGTGCTCCTCAGCTCTTCCTCAGGAAGGAGAGACATGAAAGCTGCCAAAAGCACTGGCTTCTTGCATGTGGTTTCCTGTGGAAACCCCTTAGTCGTGCTCAGATCACCACAGATGTTTATATCCACTTCCTTAGCTACCTGAACACACAACTGTTGTCCCAGACACCAGTGACCTCTATCTCCAGGGTTTCTGCCATAGCCACATACCTCCAGGTAGGCGAAGAGATCTGAGTTCCACCACTCTGCATTTTGATTGGCTGTGGTTTTCTGTAATGATCTCCTTCTGTTGCAAAGAGAAGTGTCCTTGATGAGGGGTGAGCCCTGCACTTATCTGTAGGAATAAGAACAAATACTTTTAGACTTTTGATAAGGGTTATGCTGGTTAAGTAAATTACCAGTTGTAGATTCCCCTCCAATAACCATGACCTTACTAGTACTGAGCTGCTGGGTTTCCAGTACCAGTCACGGTTTTTTGAGCAGGACTTTAAGTCCAATTAGGGAGCTGTTGGTCACTGCCAAGCTATGCTTGCTACTACTGTACCCTTAGGGTTATCTTGTCTTTCTGGTCATTGATACTGTTTATAGGTATCATAGCTAGGTACGAATGTCCACTGCCTATCTCCTTTGGAAGCTTGCATGGCACCTTCTGGTACCCTGAAAGTTAGTCCTCAGGGAGAGGAATTAAGGTCAGCTCCAGCTCAAGGGTCTCTGGGCTCTGTTTATGAAATGCATGGTGTCTTCAGCAAAGGGACTTCCTTACACCTTTCGGACCCAACAAAGGATGACAGATAAGCTATATACTTGGAGAGTCGCTTGGATAGCCCTGACTCTCAACTCTTAAGGCAGCCTTCTCATGTTTGATATTGGGGGTTTTTGTTAGGTGGGCTTTGGCTTTTGGAGGTAACATCATTATCTGAGATGAGAAAAGTTCATTAAAACTGTATGTGTGCATTTATACATACCAATAACATTATATATACCCAGCAGGTTGAAATCATTAATATATGTGCTATACAAACATATATATGCATTCAATAACAACTGATAAAAACAAGAGGCCAATAATTTGAAGAAGAGCAGAGAGTGCTGTAGGAAAGGGTTTTGAGAAGGGACAGGAAAAAAATTAAAAACGTAAAATAATAAATAAAAATATTACTAAAATGCAATCTCAAAAATGAAAAATCATGTATGTATATTTGCACACAGAATGACACATATTTACAGTTTTTTTTAATAAAGTAGATCATGAAAGTATGATTTCTTTTGGCTTTTCCATCTTCGGTGTTATTTTACCCTCCCTCTTTCTGTATTTATCTTCGTCGTCTTCCCTAAAGAGCCCCCCTTCCCATTTTCCCTATCAGGTCAGTTTTACCCAATTCCCCTCTACTCTCCTCCTTTCTCTTCCCTCTCCCTAAGGAGTTTCCCCCCATGCACCCCTGCCTGCTTCCATTTCCTTATCAGATCACATGGTTTTGTGTCTAACCACACAGACAAACACATAACCGAGAGCCTCGTTGTGAACACCATGGAGCTGAGTTACAGAGGGTTTCTCATTGGACAAAAGCAAGAACAGAAAAGGCATCAAGTGTTCTTGGACCTTAAACCCTAGGAGAAGGTGGCGGTATCCTGGGGCTGGATGGTGGGGTGAAGAATGGGCACCTACCTCTGCCCATGATGTAGCAAGGGAGAGCAGGCAGGCAGAGAGAAAAGTGATCCTTCATCTTCTCAATTGGCCGATTGAAAAGTACATCTATCCCCTAAGCACTCACAGACCTAATTAAGATTTGTTGAACCTGATCAAAACGTTAATTACTTTGTACAAGCTAAGCAAAATGTATAGATGTCAAAGCCTACAAACGTTTCTCTCAGTTGCTGTCCTGCACAGATATATAGAAGCAAAAACTGTCTTTGGGATCCAACACGTCTCTCTTCTCCAAGCTTTCCTGGGTATAGATTCTCACTGACCGGTTTCCTTTACAGTCTACCTAAAGGGATGTTACAACACCAATTACCAGCAGCTACTAAGCATCTTCTCTACAGCCCTTCCATCATGATCTTCTATGTATTAATCTGTCAAAGTAATGACAAGATAGTCTTCAGAAGTTCCCTGATAGGTGCCTTTACACTCAGAGGGGCTAAGAATTTGCTCTGAGCCACACAACAGCAGGAGGTCCTGACCCAAAACCCAAGCACAGAAGACTCTGAGGACCAGTGACTGTTTTCTCCCACAGCCACATTGCCGGCCATGTGAGAACCCACTCTGAACACAGCCGAGTCAGTTCCCTCGCTGGCTTCCCTGTGAGCACAGAGCAGCTTCTATTTGTCTATAGTTAATTTAGCGTTGCTGTCAGAGAGGAATGCTCCTTTCCTGGAAAGAAACCACTACTCACACCAAACGCTCTACAATCTGATGAACTGATTAGGACGTCAAGAACTGCGGAGAAGTTAGAAAGTTGCGGGTCCAGATCTTAATTAGAGTTCATCTTGGGCTATCTGGAGCCCCCTTAACAGTCATTCATTACCCACCTCGGTGTCTGACCTAACGTCTTTGTATCTACCAGGCAAATATCCTTCTGGAATATATTAACTTTACAGATCACTAGCGCTCCTAGAAACAAACATCTAAAATGTTATCAGGCAGAATCTGAAGCCCAGGGCAAAGATTTCCCTCACTTAGCCATGACCCTCCTACATGGTGTGTCCAAGGAATTTGGAAAATGTCTTGAATTGTCATTTTCTTTGTTCTGTGACTATAAAATGTCACCAGTTACCCTGTAAGAACTCAGTATTTGCAGAAATCTAAATCTACATTTCCAGACCATGGCCAATCCTGCGTGGCTTCTGAATAAACTCTTTTTTCCTCTTTGAGGGGAGAGTCACATCTTCACCTCTTATAGGTGGTGTATGTCCACAATCAGAGTTCCGGAGACACACTCAGCTCAAAGAAACAAGTTCTAATACTAGCTCAGGACACTGTCCAGACAAGGAGCATGCTAGGCTCCTGCAAGGGTCACCTCCATAGACTGGACATGCCTGTGGACACTCATCCCCTGTGGGTATGTAACTGCTTTTTGTTTTTCTCTTTCTAAGTGAGATTCTCTCCCCCTGGATTCCTGGGAAAACTGGAGGCAGCATGAGACTCCATTCTGCACTTCTTTGAGCCAGCACACGGCACAGGCTGGGAACCTGGAGAATTCAGAGCCAGATGAGCCCTCTCTGGCTCATGGACACAGATACCACCAATACCACAGGCCAGTTTCATGTGCTATGTTCACTAGATGCCTCTTCAGGGCCTCTCAGCTCTGCTGCAGAAAGTCCTAGCAACCTTTAGAATCTGCTTCTCTTGCCCCATTATGTGACAAGCAACAGGGAAGAGGCCTGGACTTTCATTCATGCATGGAACTATGAGAAAGGAGCCTGAGAACACAGGAGGAGGCAGAACATGTAAAAGAATTAACCGTGCCAAAGGCATGAGGGTGGGTGGGGAGAAGACAGCAGGAGTCCTGCTGCCCCAGCAACTAAGGTCCCTTGTGACCTGAGAATTAACATCCCCAGGGAGGAGCCAGGGGCTGCCTAAGGGTCAAAGTTGACTCTAATCTTTTAGAAGAGGAGAGTCCACAATAGTTTAGGAAAAAGGGTAAGAGCTTCAGAGTCGCAGCCCCCAGAATGATGTCGGTGGTATTTAAAATTAATTTGGGGGAAAATCTCTCATTACTTCATTTTTCTCAGGGGATGAAGCTGCTTTGAAATCCTTTTTCTTCTGACAGAAGGCAAGGACGGCAGAAACCCAGCAGCAGCAGCCTCTTTGCCCACGTTGGCTGCTAGTCCTTGGTGGCACTCATTAGGAGAGAGAAAGCCATCTTCACAGACTCTTCAGTCAGGGCTGCTGGTTTGGTTTAATGTGCTGCAGGCACGCTTAACCACCCGCATACGTTATTTATGTGGCAAAAAAAGATCACTTCCTCTTCACATGTAAATAATAAAAGAAACCGTAAAATTGGTATTTATGCCTAACAAAGGCAGAATCATTTGTTCACGTGCTCTTTGTCTAATAGTGACAGTGAAAATACCAACACTCATAGCCAGTGCACACCCATGCGCTATGCAGTGTGTGCTCACACATTATCGTAGCTACAGTGCAAACCTCAGGGGCTCACACTATGACCATTCCCATTTTATAGAAAAGGAAGCTGAGGCTCAATGATCCATGCAACTTGTCCAGAGTCATACATCTAGAGAGAAACTTTGTCCTTCATGGCTCCACAGCTGACAACAATGAAACTTTTTTTTAATTTATTTGACTTTCTTAATTTTATAGTTCTTTTTTAAAGATTTATTTATTTATTATGTACAGTGTTCAGCCTCCAAGCATGCAGGCCAGAAGAGGGCACCAGATCTCATTACAGATGATTGTGAGTCACCATGTGGTTGCTGGGAATTGAACTCAGGACCTCTGGGAGAGCAGTTCGTGCTCTTAACCTCTCCAGCCCAACAACAATGAAACTTAAAGGCAGCAAAGATCCATGATAGACTGACTCATGTGTGTGGCACCGAGGACCTAAAAGCCACTCTGTAGACACAGTCTCGTGGGAGGACAAGATTGCTCCCAAGAGTTAAAACTGTTCCTCATTCTATACCACGTCCATGAAAGAGGTTTTAGCATGAGCACTGTCTTGGGCATCAAGACTAAAATAAAGGACATAGCCATGGCCTGTGGACACAAGAAGCTGGCAGCAGAGTTAAGAGGCAAGAGAGATGAAGCAGAAAGACACTCTTGAAGTAGGGAGAGAGACAATGCATGCACACAGGTGCCAGGGAAACACAAAGGAACACCTCATGCAGCCTGGGTGACCAGGTAGACTTCTTAGAAGACATGAGACATGGGTGAGTCCTGGATGCTAAGCATTGCCCCAAGGGAGAAGGGACAGATGAAAGGAATCTGTCCCAGGACAATACAGGAGGGGAGAGCTGTGATTATCTTCAGAGTCCAGTGTGAGGGAGGGGAACCCTTCAGGGAGGGAGAACGAAGGCAGGATATCTCACACCTTGCACAAGAAGCTTGGGTTTCACCCTTGGGCTCAGGCTTCTGCCCTGTGAGCAAGGACAGTTCCTTGCTCTGGGGCAGCCATGTGCATGTAGGATTCTCTACACAACCCTGGACTCTTCCCACTAAACCATGGCAGCAAGGATCTTCTCCCTCATGATACCTAAAAGTATCCATGGTCACTGTGCTCTTTGGGATGGAAAATGTTCCCCACAGGTTCATGTGCTTGATCAACTTGACCCCAGTTGGTGGTACTATTCAGGAAACTGTGAAATCCTGGGAAGTAGAACCTAGGATGAGGACCTTGAGATTTATAATTCAACCCCATATTCCAGCCTGTCTGTCTCTGGTTCTTCATCTTTCGAGATTTGGGTGAACAGGCCCCAAATCTCACTACCACATCTGTGAACCATCACCTTAGATATGCTATTAAGCTATGGTTCCATAATGAATTAATCTAATGATGAAGACAAGAGTCCTCATATTTGATTGCTTCCCAAGGACTCAGCTCTGAAAACTGATGATTGGGGGGCTGATCAGATGAGCTTTGGGGGAGATTCACATTGTAACAATGTCCTCTATCAAATTGGGCCTCCCAACCTATGACTTCAGTGGAACTTCAGAGAGGTTCTTGTTCTCTCGAAGATATCTATCACATATCTGTGACTGTCAGTCAATTTTCTCATTGCAGCCCATGTAGGCAATGAGTCTGGTGTTGTAACTCTAGCCCTAGTGCCTCATTAGTGCCCTGGAAGAGTAGGCCTGCAACTACACTGACAATTATCTGACAGTGTTAGCTGAGCAGTTAAATAAAGGGCTGATAACATGTGTAAGAATTAAAGCAAGAAGTTGCAAAGATTTTGACAAACCATCTGTTTTGGTTGAACTTTTGAAACTATGAGATCAGAGAAATGGAGGATTCAGTTTGACTCTCACTGGGCTAGATCTAAAAGGGGACCTGATGCCATCTGTGAGCTTGAGCTTCTTCATGGCAAACAGGTAGTGCTGTAGGAATTCCTACCACCAGTTGCCTTTAAGTAACCCGCCCACTTGGGTGTGGCCTCTTATACTATATATGCCAATGTAAAGCGAGCATCTGGTCTCTTTTCTGGCTGTGGGATTCAGTTGCTATTCCCCATTAGAACAGAGAATTATAATCTGTGAATCTACCCTTAAATAAATAACCCTCTATTATACTCAATTTTGTGCTAGTGTAGGATTTATTTTAAGCATCTGCCTTCATCTGGCATCCAATGTGGGGCACCAGTTTGTTGAAGGGGGCTTCTTGCTCATTCCAGACACCCAGAACCAAAATAATCACATGGAAACTATATTAATTAAATCACTGCTTAGCCCATTAGCTTTAGCTTCTTACTGGTTAACTCATACATCTTAATTTAACCTATCTCCAATAATCTGTGCATCACCACCAGGTTGTGGCTTATCAGCAAAGTTTCAGCACATCTGTCTCTGGCAGTGGCTCCATGGCTTCTTTTCACTCCACCTCCTTTCTCCCAGCATTCATCTTAGTTTTCCCCATCTAATTCTCTTCCCCTATAGTTCTGCTATAGGCCCAAAGCAGTTCCTTTATTTATAAATGGTAATCACAGCATACAGAGGGAAATCCCACATCAAACTGTGCCTACACATAGTTTCTTATAACAGAGAATGCTCAATAGCCCCACCCTATGCCAATACTTTGTAAGTCAGCCATTGGAAATAATATGAAAAAAATCCTAAATTTTTTTTAGGTGGTAATTTACCATTACCTGGATGACATTTTGCTATCTGATTCAAATGTAGATATTTTATAAAGAATATTTGAAGAAGTAAAGAAGGTTTTGCTAAAATGGGGGTTACAAATTGCTCCTGAAAAAATACAGAGAGGAGATTTTGTCAATTACCTAGATTAAAAAATAGGTTTACAGAAAATTAGAACACAAAAGGCAGAAACTGGGAGAGACCAGTTACTGACTCTTAATGACTTTCAAAGATTGTTAGGAGACATTTCTAGTCTACAACCAGCTGTTGTGATAACACCTGATCTAATAATCTATTTAAACAAAACCTTAGATGGTGATAAAGACTTGAATAGTCCCGAAAAATTAACAACTGAAGCAGAAAAGGAATTGACAATTGTTGGGGAGAAATTACAGAAGGCACATGTGGATAGGGTGTATCAAAATCTTAATTGTATTCTAGTCATATTGCCCTCCAGAATTTCTCCTACAGAAATTTTAATGCAGAAGGATATTACTTAGAATGGATCTTTTTACCACATAAACCAAGTAAAAAACTGAAAACTCATGTGGAAAAAGTCTCTGAATTAATTGTAAAAGGTAAACTGAGACTTCATCAACTAGCAGGTATAGACTCAGGAGAGATTATAGTGCCTTTTATTACTGATGAAATAAAAAAGTTTGGGAAGACAATGAACTATGGCAAAGAGCTTGTGCTAATTTTGCAGGGGTAAGAATAGCAATTAACCCAAAAGTGATAGACTTAACCTTATAAAGAAAACTTCTTGGGTTCTTCCCCAAATTGTACATGATGCTCCAATAACTGGAGTCTGTCCATTTTATACTGATGCAAATAAATCAGGGAAGGCAGGTTACAAATCAGAAGAATTAAGTAAGATGGAACAAAGCCTTTATAATTCTGTCGAAAAGGCAAAAATATATGTTATTCTCACAGTACTACGGGATTTTAAAGAACCTCTTAATATAGTTGCTGATTCACAATATGCAGAAGGAATTGTTTTGCATAAAACTGAATTTATACTAGATGATACTACATTGACTTCATTATTCATACAAGTTCAAGATATAATCAGAAATAGGGTTTGTCCCATATACATAACACACAATCGATCCCATATGGGTCTGTCAGGTCCTCTAGCACAAGGTAATGCAGAAATTGATCAATTACTGATTTGAAGTGTGTTGAAGGCCTCAGAATTCCATCAGAAACATCATGTCAGTAGCAAAGGTTTAAAGAAATAGTTTTCTATTACATGACAACAACCTAAGGAGATTATAAAGAGATGTCCTAATTGTTCTTTCTATAACCAAACACTGCCACTTGCAGGGACTAACCCAAAGGGTACTCAAAGGAATGAAATCTGGCAGATGGATGTGTTCCACTTTGCAGAATATGGAAAATTAAAATATGCACACCATACCAGTGACACTTATTCTGGTTTTCAGTGGGCAACTGCTTTAAGCTCAGAAAAGGTTGATTCAGTAATCACACATTTATTAGAAGTTATGGCCATCATGGGTATACCTGCACAAATGAAAACAGATAATGGCCCAGCATATGTCTTTAAGTAAATGAAACATTTTTTTCTTATTATTATATAAAGCCCATTGCAGGTATACTATACAATCCTACAGGTCAGGCAGTTGTAGAAATATCAAATCAAACTATAAAGAATATGTTAAACAAACAGAAAGGGATGAAAAATATCCCCAGAAATAGATTACATAATGCTTTGTTAACCTTGAAATTTTCTTCACTGTAATGAGAAAGGCACAACAGCAGCAGAGAGACATTGGATAATAGGAAAGTCTTCTGAATTAAATCAGCCAGTGTATTTCAAGAATGTGTTGACTTCACAATGGAAGCCAGGAGATGTGCTATGTTGGAGAAAAGGTTTTTTTCTTGTTTCCACAAGAGAAGAAAAACTATGGATACCATCAAAATTAATCAAGATTTGCTTTGAAAAAGAGAAATTTCTTGAGAAACAGAAATGACAGCTCATCCACAATGGTGACAACCATACAGGTGGTAAGGAAATCATATAGGGTTGGGGTAGGTTTCTGCTTGTCTTTACTGAAAAACACATATCTTCAAAAATTCAAGAGACTCTGGAATTTGGATGATGACAGAAGGAAAAATAACTACCCAATAATGATCATCAAGAAAAAAATATAAATTATAAAAACAGGTGATCAAAACATATACATTTAATTATATATTTATGAATATATAGAGCTGGCTTTAAAGTTGAACATTGGCTCCATACTTTCTAAATCCAAGCATGTTGTTAAAAGAAAAATTCAAATTCAGAGTTTCTGTCTTGTGTCAAGAGCCCTCTGGTATGGGACAGAAAGAAGAAAGAATTTAGAAAACAATTTTACTTTTCTTCATGCCTATTTTTGTCTCTATCATGCCTTTCATTGAATATATATGTTTGTATAAGTCGATATAAATAATGTTTAAGTTTTGCACAATGAAAAATAAATTTTCCTGCAGTAATCTTTGAAGTTTCCAGGAAGAAGATGGCGCCTCACAACAACAACTCCATGTGGTTAATATGACCTCATGATGCTGATAGTGTTACTATAAGACCTGTTTTGTGTGCCAGCTGCTTAAGATGGTTTCAACTTGGTTACTTGAAATGGTGCACTTTTTTACAATGTTCTGAGAAGAACTCCTAATAGGAACCTTATACATAATAGTCATCTTGTTACAATTGCAGCTTAAAAAGAATTCCTAGAATAAATACTTTTTGGAAAAGGTGTTTTGGGTAGGATTTGTTCAGCTGATTTATAAGCTGCCCTGACTCCTCGCAGACTCAGTCTGGCTTTACAAGCATTAGCTTGTTATTTTCCCCCAAAGAGCCCCTGAAATTAATTATTATTCACTTCCTGTCCAGTCCCTTTTGCCACTGTACCACCATCCCCAAAGCCCTTCCCTAGGGTTAAAGCAACAGTTGTTCCCTGTCGGGTACCTTTCATGGACATGTTTGTGTGAGATTTAAGTAATCCCCCAGTATCACTTCTATTGATTTCTTGAAGTTTCACTTCTTCTGCGATTTTTGTCATGTTTCTTTAAGAATTAGCTGTGTTTTCTTATCATTGTATGTCTAATCCTCCTTTATTCAAGAGATAGTCCCTGTTGGCTCAATGGCAACCAAGCTGCACATGGCCGGCTCATGAAAGAGAGCTTTCTGCTTTGATGTCTCACTTCTGTTCTCCTGTGTGTCTGTGTGCAAGGGCAATGACCTCTTCTGTGTGTCATGGTGTCAGTCCTACGAGACTGTGTCCCCCTTTGGCCTTACTTTTTATATCTTCTCCAACTCTTTCCTGTTTACTACCAGGAATGTTTTAGCTTAGATGTTACTTCTTCGGTGGTTTTGCCTAATCCACTTAATCACGTTTAGGTTTGCTTCCTTGTTCTTTGACCTTTTCTTCTGCGTTTCCCTTTTGACCTCTGAGACTAAATCAAATACAAATCCGTCCATGGTAAACAGAAGGTGCGTTTGTTTGTTACCACTGGCCCCTCTCACTCCGTGTCTGACACTTGATGTTCAAATATGTAAAGGAATCTGGGGCTGGAGACATGGCTTAGGGATGAAGTGTGCACACAGCCCTTGCAGAGAAACAGAGCTTAATTTCCAGACCCCAAATCAGGTAGCAGACAACTGGTCAAAACCCTCTTCTGGCCTCTGTAGATAGTTGTGATGAGGTACACATATTCATACACAAAACTCATACACATACGAGAGAGAGAGAGAGAGAGAGAGAGAGAGAGAGAGAGAGAGAGAGAAACAGACACGAAAGACTCCTAATCATGCTGTTGGTATTTATTTATTTTTCTTAACACTTTGTTCTTTGCTTTTGGGGGGCCTGCCACCCAGCTCCCAAATAATCACATGGAGACTTATTCTTTCTTTTGAATACCCCACCTTAACTTAGCTTGTTTCTAGGCAGCTTTTCTTAACTTAAATTATCCTATCTTCTAATTGCTCTGGGATTTTACTTTTCTCTATTTCTCTATATATTTTTTCTCTACTTCTTACCCTGTGTCTGCCTGTGTGACTGGGTGGCTGGTCCTTGGCAACCTCCTCTCCTTCTCCTTTCCTTGTTCCTTGATCTTCTCTTCCCAGATTTCTCCTCCTATTTATTCTCTCTACCTGTCAGTCCTGCCCACCCTTTCCCCTGCCTTGCTATTGGCTATTCAACTCTTTATTAGATCAACCATGTCTCTTAGACAGGCAAAGTAGCACAGCTTCACAGAATTAAACAAATACAACATAAAAGAATATAACACACTTTTACATCATTAAACAAATGTTCCACAGCATAAACACATGTAACACATCTTTAACTAATGTTCTACAATACAGACACATTTTTAAAATTAAAAAAAAATATTTAAAATATTTCTTGAAAGAAGAAACCTACTTAGACATCTTCCAGAAAGCACTGTTCTCACCTCTGTGTTTTGCCCAGTTCCAGACTAGAGTTCGTGCATTCATATAGTGACAGACACACAGACTTGCAATGTGGTGAGATAGTTGTACTCCATGTGAAAATATATCATTGTGATTGGTATAAGAAAAAGCTGGATGGCCAATAGCTAGGTAGGAGGTATAGGTGGGACTTCTGGGCAGAGAGAGAACTCTGGGAAGAAGAAAGTGGAGTCACCAGACAGATGGACAAGAAACAGGAGATGCAAGATGAAAGAGAGGTAATGCCATGTGACAGAACTAGATTAATATAAATGGGTTAATTTAAGTTACAAGAGCCAGTTGAGACAAGCCTTAGCTAAAGGCCAAGCTTCCAATAATTAATAAGACGTCTCCACATGGTTATTTGTGGCTGGTGGTGGAAAAAAAAAAGTCTGGTTACAACGCATAACTCCCCTGCTTCTGTTTAACTTAATCATGATTCACAGTCATCCCATGGGTCTCCTCTTTAGAAAGTGATTTTTTCTGTCATGGTCTGACAATGTTCTCTAAAATCCACTCCTATACAACTTGATTCCTTGAGGCTCACCCTCACCCTGAATATCAGGCTTTTCTGTACTGTACTTGCTAGATGTCTGGTGGAGGCTGCTAAAGAGCTACTCCATACACAATGCCAGTTCAGTTGAGTAGTTACACATCACGACTTTTGATCCTGATAGTGTCTATACGACTGCACTAAATTGTGAACTCCTAAGCAGTACCGCTGCACTCAGTTAAGAGGTAGCTTTGTGATCGGTACCTATGTTACAAAAGCTCTACGAAGGGCTCTTCACCTTAGTGTGTTTCTTATCTCATTGGAGTATAACTTAGGTGAGCCATTGGATGACAGCGCCCCCCCTGACCCACTATGCAAAAAGCGAGAAGATGGGACTTCTCAATCCACAGAAGCTTCCTCAAGTCAATCGTCCTGCATCCTGCAGTGCTTCCTGTTCCTATAATTTAAAAAACCTGACCAAATGCAACTTGGGGAAGAAAGGCTTCACTTCACCCTCCAGAGTAGAGTCCATCACGAAGGGAAGTCAAAGCAGCAACTTAGAGCCGAAGTCATGGAGGACCACTGCTTCCTGGTTTGTTGTCAGGTCCATGTGTAGCTACTTTTTATATACCTGCCTAGGCATGGTGCTTCCCATAATGGGCTGGGACTTCCTACATGATTTACTAAACAAGAAAAGTCCCAGGCCAATTTAATAGAGCAGGCAATTCTTCAAGTAAGATTCTTTTTCCCAGGCATTGACAACTGAGACTAGCCACCACATCCTACAAATTATTGACCAGCGTATCACTTAGGAATCATCTCTTTGCTGATCATTTAAAGCATAATTATTTATCCATAAAACAATATATTTTAAATATTAGAGTCATCTGTTCTCCTCCCCAGCCTGGTATTTAATTAATATCTATTTGACTTCAGTGACAAGTGAGATCACTGTCACGTACTAAAATTGGAGGTGTAGAATGGGCAGTGGTTTACTTTGGACACAGTGACCGCTAGGATCTTATTCTTTCAAGTACTTAGCCTGCTGCCCTAGCTTTGTTTCTGTCACTGTGATAAGATGTTCTGAGAAAAATCACCTTAGGGGAGAGCGGATTTACCCGCACTCACAGTTGTAGGTGATAGGGCATTATCGTGAGGAGGCCAAGGTTGGGAGGAAGTTGGAGCAGCTGGCCCCATGACATCCACAGACGCAAGCAGGGAGACAGGAGTGCATGACAGCTTCCACCCGAGCCCACTTTCCCAAACCAACAGTCCAGTGGCCCAAACAAAAGAGCTTCACTGCGCATCTTCAGGTGAGGTTTCCTCAACCTCAGTTAAGGTGATTAAGGCAATCAAGACATGGCCACAGTCCGACCTGATATCAATCACCTGTCACTGTGACTCTCTTTTTGGTTGACCCTAGTCTGTGTCAAGTTAAAAGTTAAAATTATTATCACACCAACTTTTTTTCCAGACTGATACCCTTCAGTGTTTAGATATTCCCAAAAATGTTCAGGGTACCCTGGATCCTCATTATGGAGAACCAAATACTAGAGCCTGAGTTTCAACACAGAGGGAATGCAGACTAGAAGCCCTCCCTGGGCTAACAGGACTGGCCATTTGTCTTTGTTGGTAAAAGACAGGCAGCTTGAGCAAACCACTTCCTTTCGTGCCTTCTTCTAATGGGGCTTCTTCAAGAATAGACGCTGCCCAAATGTTAGCCTTAAGAGGCAGCTTGGTGTATGCCCTATAAACGCCAACAGTGCTGCGCCAGCCCCCGCCCTGTGAAGAACACAGTTACCTTCCTGCCAGTGTCTAGGAAGAAAAGCAGCGCCTGGAGGCTCAAGTTGGTGAACAAATTCAAGATCGTTATTTGGCAAAAAGAATATAATTTTCAAGAAGTTAAACAAATCCACAAGTGAGAAATTTGACATTGTAAAAGAAGTGAGAAATTCTGCCTGCCAGGGGGACAAGAGAGGAGGTAAGGAGACGTACGTCTCGGCTGATGGATCATCATCTTAGCATGGTGGGCCAAAGGCAATGTTGAAAAGGTCAGAGATTGGAGCGATTCAAACACAGGATGAAATGTGAGGGCGACGGCTGAGGAGCGAAGCTCAGACCTGAGACAGGCTCTCAGGCTCTGAAAGAAAGCTTGAGCTGGGTAGAGCTTCTGTGCCGGGAGCCGAGAGTGACGAGTGGAAGCCGCAAGCCTGACATTTGCGCTGATCTCCTGATGAAACTGTGCTTTCGGGAGAGATGCCCAACGAGGAAGGAGCCAAGGCGACACGGTAGAGCCAGGCATCCAAAAGGAGAAGAGCTCCTGTCCTCCATGCCCCTCCGAGCATCTGTGTAAACCACGCTCTATTTAACCAGCACATTTGCTGGTGCGTAAGGACACAGAGTTAGGTTAGGCATCATGATGTGTTAAGCATAAAGGCAGCATCCTTCCCTCCCACTAATGTGGTGATATTTTGTTTGTGTTTTAACAAATAAAGCTTGCCTGAAGAACAGAGGGCAGAGCTAAGCCACTAGAGGCCACGGAGTGGTGGCACAAACCTTTAATCCCAGCACTCGGGAGACAGAGGCAAACGGATCTCTGTTATTTCAAGGCTGCCCTGGGCTACACAAGATTGAATCTGTCTAAAAGAGATACAGAGCTCACACAAAGGTGATCCCAGTACTTGGGATCATACACCTTTAATCCCAGCACTAGGGAGGTGGAGACAGGAATGACACGGCTGGGCCAAGAGAGAAATATAAGACGGAAGGAGACAGGAGCTCAGTGCAGTCTGAGGACAGATTGACCCTTTGGTCTGAGGATTCGGAAAAGGTCTCTCTAGTGGCTGGCCACACTGCTTCTCTGTTCTCTCAGCTTTCACCACCCAATATCTGACTCTGGGTTATTAGTAAGGACAATTAGAGTTTGTGTTATACCCTATGTAACGGTTTTTTCCGCACGCCTTGAGTGCGCGCACGTATGTGTGTGTGTGCCTGTGCTGTGTATACACATATTCATGTGTGTGAACATGTGATCCCATGTTTGTAGAAGTCTATGTCAGGTATCTTTCTTCAATTATTCCCCACCTTCGTTTTTAGGACAGAGTATTGTTGTTGTTTTTTTCCTACTCTTTGACTCTTCCAGGGGTCCACTACCCAGCTCCCAAATAAATACACACAGAGTCTTATTCTTATAAATGCTCAGCCTTGGCTTGGCTTGTTTCTAGCCAGCTTTTCTTAACTTAAATTACCCCACCTACCTTTTGCCTCTGGGCTTTTATCTTTCTCTATTTCTGTATTATCTTGTCTTTACTTCTTACTCCTTGTTTCGTTGTCTAGCTGGGTGGCTGGCCCCTGGTGTCCTCTCTCCTTCTTCTCTTGCTCCTTTATCTCCTTTCCCCAGATTTCTCTTCCTATTTATTCCCTCTCCCTGCCAGACCAGCCTATCCTTTCTCCTGCCTTGCTATTTGCTGTTCAGCCCTTTATTTGGCCATCCGGGTGTTTTAAGCAGTCAAAGTAACACAGATTCTTCACAAAGATGAACAAATGCAGCAGAAAAAAGAATGCAACATGTCTTTGCGCCATTGAACAAATGTTCCACAGCTTAAACAAATGTAGCACATCTTCAAACACTATTCCACAATAGGGTATAGCTCTGACCCTCATGCTAATCAGTTCATCCTGACTGACTGGCCGTTAAGCCACAGAGATGCTCCTGTCTCCGACTCCCCAGAATTGAGATTATAGGTACACACTGGCATGTCTGATTTTTGTTTCTTTGTTTGTTGTTGTTCGTTTGGTAAATTGGGTATTAGGTCTCTGAACTCAGGTCTTTAGTCTTGCACAGAGAGCCCAAATCTAGCACTTTTTATGGTGTTTTCTAGAGAATTAATCAATAGGTTTCTTTAACACCCTAGGGTGCTCAGTTTACTTTCTGAGAGTCTCCTGTGGCTCATGCTGTCTTCTTGTCACTGGGAATGAAACAGCTCAAGTTCCCCATCTCTGAGCAGAACCAAGAGAAGGATGAGGTTATGGGGGAATTCCTGAAAGGGATCCGTCTGAAACTTCTCCAGCTGATGCTTCTCAACAGAAGTCTGTCAGGTTCCTCCTGTGAAGATGTGCCATGCTCACTGTAAAGACGTCTTGTCACTTCCTGTCACATATTTCATACTTCTGTTTTCATGGAAGAAGTTCCCACTGACTGCCTACAGTGTGCTCTCTTACCACTATAGCCAGGTTTACTCCGCCCCTTTGTCAAAAGTTCCTGATTGCCTCAGTAATCAACAACATTAGTGGACTCCCAGCTGACACTCACACTTGGACATAGAAGTTTCTTTGTTTTACTATCCACATTAAGGACACATTATAAAGAGCTTTTAAAAGAAACCAAATGGCTTTGGGGACAAGGGAGCAGAAAGAGTCCCGATTTATCATGAGACCAGGTTTAACAAGACTGTACCGTGAACCAGTAGCCCCCACTGAGGACAGCAGGGACGTGCTAAATAAATAAGCCATTATCATTAATTAACTTAAAAAGCCAGCCTCCCACTCCCTGATTATGAGAGATAGCCCGTTTATGGGCAGCAATGGTATGTATATTGCTGACAACCACAAAGAAAGAACTTCGATATTAAGGGTGAAAATACAACTTATCATGTGCAGAAGTGGCAACAGATTACCGTCCTGGAATCACCTTACATCCATCCTGATTCAGAACAGGGCGTCATCAAGAACACTCTTGCGCAGACATAGCTAGCATGTATTTAGGCTTTTTTATAAATATGAAATGCATGGAGTATATGGCAATCTGAATAAAAAATGATTGGATGTAGCCAAGAGGAAAGCATAAACTAGGAAACAGAAGAGAAACCATATAATTTAGTGTGCTGCATACTTCCAAATAAACTGCTGTTAACGCTATCGGTGTAGCAATGAGGATCAAAGCACGGTATTTGATTTACGATTTGTGAAGGATACCCTCATTATCCCGTGCTCAAATGACTACTTGAGGCACGCGAGCCTAGACAAGAAGGAAAAGCATTTAAATTTTAAAATCCCGGCAAAGCAAGGACCTGTGCGGTATCTGAATAAATAATTGCTATTCTATTGGGCTTAACTATGAATTACAATGCCAAGGAGCAGTGATATTAAAAGCTCTTTGTTTTATTTGTCTTCAGAAATGTAGCTGTGGTCATTTTAATACAGTAAATAATTGTCTTGTGTGGAAATGTATTAGAATACAGCTTAAATCCACCCAGAAATAATTTTCTGAAATTTAGACCCCACAGCTAGCCCTGGAAGTCATTTTTGTTAATTATTGTGTGTCTGAGGTTGCCTTAGATATTTGAGATTAGTTTTTGCTAGAGGTCAAATGAAAATTTGACTTAGGTAGAAATGAAAACTATCACCCATAATAAATGGCCCAGGGCTCATAAACTTCAGGAAAATGAGTGGCTGGAGGTATTCATCAAGCATGTTTTGGTAAGGGAGTGATGGAGAATCGTTATATTTTATGGTTATAATGACTTATTTGATCAAAATTGCCAAAATTCACATATTTAAGTCATTGTAGATTATGTGATATTTTAGAATGGTAATGACCTTGGTGAATCTAGACGGGCAGAAACTTGTAAATGAATCAGTCAACACACGTGTCATTTGGAATCCCTCCTAACGGGCTTGTTGCTGGTGTTCATGGAGGTATGTGGTAGGCAGGTTGTTACCATCCTTGAATCATTTCACAGTATCCATGTCAGGACCTTGTGGAGGATTATAAGTAGAAAAATTTATATTAAGGAAAAATGAACTTTTATTAAAGAATAACAAATTAGACTTTTCTCCTAACTCTTGGGGTCCGTATAACTATGGTTAGCACATACGTCTTCATAAATAAGTAGATAAAATCTATTTATCCTCACACTAATAAAAGTGAGGATTTTTTTTAGCTTAAAAGAACATAAAATCTAGGATTCCCAAAGGTTTTGTATGAATATCTGCTACCATTGAGAATTTTCATAGTCCTTTTGAATGGAGGGTGATCTTAGATTGAACGGGCACTGTTGCACTGGGAGGAAGGCACATAGTTACTGTGACATCAGCTTTGATTTTCCTCAATTTATTTGGAAGAAACTGCTCCTTGATAGTAAACAGAACAGAAACACCTCCCTGGATGGGCTGGTCAGAAAAGCGTAGTAGGCTGGCAACTACAAGCTGTGGGGTCCTTCATCAGACAAACCACAGTCACATGGCTTACTCCAAGGAATACACCATACTCATGTTTATCACAGGTTTAGCTCATCTAGGTAAGCTTAATGTTGTGACTAGGTAAGAACAATGTTGTAACAGGTGTTGTGTCATGTAAGAACAGTGTTATAACAAGTGAAGTGTGTATCTGTGAACTCTCCATACCCCAGGTTTGGAGGATGCAAGGTAGGGATTCAGGTTTAGTAAGCATGGTTGCCTTGTTGACCAGTAAGCACCTCTTAGGCTTTTAACTGCAGTTACCTCCTCTGGGTATGGCTGCCTTCCACTCAGAAGGACTGCCTCTCAGCAGTATCAATCAGTTCCCAGACCCGAGGCTAAAGGGGGGTGTGCCAGCCACCTATGAAGCCAGTTCCTGTTTCTGCTGCTATAAAAATACAATGAAGCTTAGGACAATTCACAGTGGCCTGCTTGGAAGCAATTAGTGTGCAGATGGGAAATTAAATAATACAAATAAGAATCAGAATCATAATTAGCTTTCACTCTAAAGATTAGCACATTTCCAAAATGAGATAAATACTGCAGGCAATTTATTGACTGTTGAAAATCCCTGTGAAATAGCCACCTTCATCTCTGCTGGGCAGTTTGATATTTGCGTCTCTTACTTGAAATCTAAATAAATCATTATATAATTAGACCAATAAGAATCAACTATGTTATATTTACAACAGGTTATATTTAGAAGCTATGGGCTTCTAAAATACTTATATCATTAATAATAATGATATAATAATCTATCAATACTTTAATAATGCTGATTTAAGAAGGTCTATATAAACAGAGTAAAGGGACTTTGTTTAACAAAATCATTTTAATTTTAGAAAGACATTCATAGTTTAAACAGATACTCACTAGTTACATATTTGTAAATGAATTCTCTTCAAGAAACTATTTTAAAAGTAAATTAATTTTCCATGACTGATTCCACAGATCCTGTCTTCTATGCTTCTGTTCTTTGTGTGACAGAGAAAATTCATACAATGCGCCGGAGCCATGAAATGGTTGTTTCCCGGAGGCTGTGCATGCCACATCCTGTAGGATGGTGACTACAACTACTCTTCTTCATTTTGTTCTTCCCTTTTCTTATTTTTTAGGCTACATGTAAAAGTATAAGAATGAGCCACATCTCACTGATGAACTCTGGGACAGAAGGGAGATGTTATGAAGACACAAAAGACACCAAAAATACAATACAGAGGTAAGAATAATGGCATGTCCATGCCCATGATTTATTCCACACAACTACTACAGTGTGCGTCAGCAAGGGAAAGGGTATGGAGGATTGGACACACTAAATACCTATTATTTAAACGTATTTGTTCGAGGGCATTCTATAAGGACATGCTCATGCATTTAGAAGTATATATGGGAGAGGATTGTGTAATGCATGTAGGGTCCAGTCTCTTCACCTTCCTCTAAAAGTAACCCCCAACAACCTAAAGTCTTGTGCATCAGCCATTCATTAACTCAATGTTTGCATTAAGTAAAATGCCCCATACATAATTGCAGATGTTAGAATTTTGGAATCACGCTGATGTGAGCTGAGAATAAGTGTATGTGAAAACCCTGTAAGACTTTTTGCTAACAAGATTTCACACATCACTTACAACTCTGTCATAGATATCCATATTATCAGCACACCGAGTCAGGTGACTTTGCCCAATGCAATCACATCAAGTAACTCTCCACTGCATGCCACACTCCCCCACCTGTGAGAATCAGACAGGAAGCTAGGCTTACCATGAAGGATTCCTCACTAAATACTCAATAGAATGCAAGAATTCACAGCTAAGACAGGGGCTTTAATAATATATCAGTCCTTACGAGAAAGACCATGGTCACAGCAGTTGGGTTTCTGTTCTTCACTGTTTTCTATGATTTCAAAGTCTTAATTTTTAGACAATCTAAGAACAATTTTTGTTTCCTTTGGAAAACACATACGTTGAAAAGCCAGCCAGTGTCTGAGAATGCTGATACCATACAGCCAGGCATTGGGTGCAGAGAGACGCTTTTCTGGCAAGTCCTGATCTGTTCTGCAAACTTGAGTGTGCTCTTTTCTATTTTAGTGCACGTATTTACAGGTAGAAGGAGCCCTCCACAGTTTGCACTGAAGCTCAGTTTCCTGAACCAGTTCCTGGTAGCCCCACCCCAAACCCCTGCCCAGCATCTAAAGCTGGAAGAACGCACTATGGCTGGTGGGATGGGGTCAAGGCAGCCTGCCTCATCCATCAGACACCTTCTGATCGATGGGGAAAGTCTCAGCTCGAAATCCTGCTTTACTAAATGATGCTGATGTCTAACAGTAAAAATATTTCATGCTTGTTCAAGCTTCTGCATACAACCTCTTTTTGTCTTTTGGAATATGAAAATGATGATATGAGTAAAATTCTTATGTTCCAGTAGGGAGTGGAGAGATGGCTAAGTAGTCAACAGAGTTGCTTATGCAAGTTGACCTGCCAGACTTTGTTGACTCCCCATGGGAGGCCTGACTCTCTCTGAGGAGTGGATGAGGGGTGGGGTGGAGTGGAGGTGGGAGGAATGTGAGGGGGGAGGAAGAGGGAACTGGGAGTGGTATGTAAGATGAGAAAAAGATTGTTTTTAAATAAAAAAGGAAATTTTTAAAAGAATGCTGACGTATGCAACACAGCAAATCCTATTGTGGATGGACGATGGGTGACAGAATTCTCTTTTATAAGCAAAATGCAAGGCAGAGGAGCAGAAGGGCAGCAAGATGAGTAAGGTAAATTTTTAAGATATTTATTTATTATGTGCACAGTGTTCTGCCTGCTTGTATCCCTGCAGGCCAGAAGAGGGCACCGGATCTCATAACAGATGGTTGTGAGCCACCGTGTAGTTGCTGGGAATTGAACTAAGGACTCTGGAAAAACAGCCATCTTTCCACCCTGACTAATGTACATTTAAGAGGAGATGGCCTGGAACTTTGATGCTGACCTCACAACACATGTCCACATTGACTGAGTCTTGGGGCCTATGAGAAACTGTCATTTTCTTTGTATGCTGTTTATTAATTTGTTTGGATTTTTGAAACGGTTTTACTTAGAAGCTCATGTTAGCCATAAGTCACTATGTACTCATACAATGCTCCTGCCTCTGCCTCCCAAATGCTGAAGTTGCATGCATGAGCCACAGTGGGGACACCAAACATGCTCATTTCTCTTCTTTTTATTGGTCTTAAAAGTAAGAGCTAATAGTAAAAATAAGATAATTATCCTAAGAATAGTTGAGGCAAAAATAATTGAAGTAGCTTTTTCAAAGTTCTTCGGTTCAAAGAAAGATCAGTCATGAATGAAAACACTAGGAGAGAGAGTTGTGGTGGTCCCGTGAAGATTATTTATTGACTGGTGCACAATAAGCCATAGAAAACTCTCATCTTTCTGTAGGTCAGGAGTGGGAGGACTGGGCATTCTGACCTGGGGTGCTGCAAGAGGGACAGTCACTAGAAAACACAGCAGCTGGGTTCCCCAGTGAGTGATGCCAAAGAGAAATAAGCAGGCCGCCCATCCCTCTATGACAGATCCAGAGAGTCACACAGTATCACTTAACCCACGCTGTGTTATTGGAAGTGATTTGCCGAGTTCAGAGGGGAATTAGCCTCTTCCTTTGGAAAGGAAGAATGTCAACAAATTTGCAGGTATATATTAAACACACTACAGGGACCAAGCGTGAGCAAGGATGGAAGTCACCTTGAGAAGACTGCGTGTGGCGGGGGAAATGGAAGTCACGGCTGGAAAGCCTGGCGGCCATCAGAAGGGCCCAGCCTTGCACTCTGGGTTGAATGCAGACTTAATGGGAATGTAACACATTACCACAGAGATTTCTAATATTGTAAATAAGGCAGTGGAGACAATTACAAACACATATAAACTAATAGTTTATCTGGCATGTTCTAGATGCCAGGATGCTCTCACAATTATTTCAGTAATACGAACTCCAGACCAGTTCGGAAAAGATTAAAGAAAGCTTTCATTTGCTCTCTCTTCTGCTTTAGCATGGTTCTCTAGGCCAGCTGTTAGCAACTGCTTTGCCCAGCCAGGTGACAAATGTATCCAGTTTAGGGCATCATGGGGCTCTAAAGGATTTGATTCCCATGATGTTGGAATGCAGAGCATGCGGTGGGAAATGCGTGGGCTGCACTTGAGCTTCCTGAAGGGAGTTTGCCTATTCCTCCCTCTAACCTTTGGGTTACTGAAGGGGAAGGCACTCCTTGATCATATAGACAGGATGCTTTCTCAGGTCCTCACAGAACACAGGATGAAACAGCACAAATAAAAGTTAGGTTTAGCAAAACAGGAGAAACAGACATTGACTGGAAAGAGTTGATCAGACTAGAGGTGAGCTGGCCTATGGGAGAGGCCAGGGGTTAGGACACTAGCCGCAAGTCCCCACATTCATAGGACAGAGACCTTGAGAGTTACCATTTATGTCAGTAAGAGATGAAACAAAGGGGTGGCAGAAAAAAACACTTTAGGGAGCAAGGAAGAAAATAGTAGGCTGATAGGTACGCAGAGGCAGAACACTAGGCTAGGAAGTACAAGGTCCTGGAGTGGAAACACACATGCACACACATGCACGCACATGCACGCACTCTCACAAGCACACACACACAAACTGCCAGGGAGATAGTGCTGGACGGTGGAAAGCATGCATGGGAGACCTGAGCCACATGCAAATGAGATGTCTGGTATTTCCAACTGTCATTTAAAGCCGCTCATGAGCCTATTGACTTGCTGGTGCTCCAGAGTCACAGGGTTCATGTCAAAGTGATAGTTACATGAAATTCATGTCTTTATTCTAGGCAGTGTCGGGAATCACAAAGTATTTATGTCTTTCTCTATTTTAAATGCCCAGAGTCAGGCATGGAGGCACAGGCCAATAATCCCAGCTAGACTGAGGCAGGAGAGTTGTGATTTCAAATCCAGCCCAAGATAAAGACTGAGTTCAAGGCCAGTGTGGGCAACATAAAGAGATGTTGTCTCAAAATAGGAAGGCAAAGAAAGTTGGGCATTTGGATCCATATTGGAGTGCTTCCCTAGCATCTATAAGACCCTAGGTTCAATTTCCAGCTATAAAAAAAAAATGCCTGAACAGAATTAAGAGCCAAGACAAGCATACAATATTCTATAAAATTTGAAATTGAGATGAAATGTTTAAAATGTGTATATGTGTATGTATTGATGATTATATAGGTACTATATCATAAATGCTGATATTTATATATGAGTAGATCTACATATCTGACATTATATGCATATTTAATTAGAAGCTGTGTATGTGTGTCTGTTTATAAAATTGTCAACATGGTTACAGCGATTGAGGTAAAATGGCATACTAATCAGAAATCTTGAAGTGCGATTATTTTTAATTGTAGGGCTGTAACATTGAAGCATATTTGTGAATATATGGTGAGGACTTCCATGCGATCATATTAAAAGAAAATAAAAATGCTGAAAATATATTCACAGGCCTCAAATGTACTTTATTTAATTTCTATTTTTAGCTTATGTTTTTATACTTTGGTCTAGGTTTTTTTATATTTTATTAAGAAAAAAAATTTAAAGTCAAGTGCAGATTTATTCTGTGCTCTTGAAAATGGGAATTTTTCTCATAAGGAAATTACATTGAAAGTTTTTCTGTATCCAAGAGAGTCACTCAGTGCAGAATGGAAGCAAGCACACATCTGTCCAGATGGACCAGGAATAACCTAGCACATATCCAGACAGCTGGTTCTGGCGTTATGTGGATTCTATTTAACAAAAAGTCAGGACTCACAAAGCCTGGTCTGCTGTAGCTTCCCTGGAAGTTAGCCGTGAGTGATCCTCCTGAGGTGGCAGAGCAGAAGAGGGGAGGCAATGTGGGGGGAAGAGCAGGGAGAGGCCAACTCAGAGCAGCAGAGAAAAGCAGCTGACACTCTGGGTTCCTCAGGCTCCCTGTCAGCTCTGTCTGTTTTCAGTGACTTGGCCTTTACTCAGAAGCAGTTACAATATTGTGACCTCCATTCATACACTAAACTCTTTCCATCATGATACAAACTCTTTCATTTGAGGCAAAGATGAATGACCCAGAGCCAAAAACATGGTTTTAAAGATAGCAAAACAAAACTCAGGGTTCATTGGGTGAACAAACTCACTGCACAGTCATGGAAAACTGAGTTTGGCTCCCGGCACCCAAGTAAGGAGGCTGGCCTTGGCCTTGCACACTCACTAGTAACCCTAGTACTACTGTGGTGTGGGTGAAAAAGGAGAATGACCAGAGCTTCTTGCTTGCCAACCTAGCTCTAGATTCAGTGAGAGATCCTGGTGTAATTGGAGGCTTCCCTCCCACCCTCCAGTTCCCAAATAACCACTCCGAGGCTTAATATTGGTTATAAAATATTTGGCCTATTAGCTCAGGCTTACTACTAACTAACTCTTACAACTTGAATTAACCCATTTCTTAATACTTGTTACCTCACATCTTGCTTCTCCAGCAGCTATTGGCCTTTCCTCAGACTCCACCCTATAAATATTCCCCACACAGATATCCTCACAGGCAAACATGATGCAAACAATTCACTATTGAAGCACACTTACAGATGATTCTAAAGTGGGTCTAATTGACAATTAAAATCAATTAACCAACACACATACACACTAGCGAATCTAGAGGAGATCTGAGGTGACTGACTGCCTGGCTGTTTCTGACCTCATACTGCCTCTCCAGTGGGCAAGAGCTCTCAGGAAAAATCCCCCAGCCCTTGTGGGAGACAACACTGAGAGCTGAGTGAAACCACCAATTCACACGTTTTTAATTTCTAAAATATTTACTTTTAAATTTATGAGATTATAAAATGTGAGGACATTTAATTCTCCAGGTGCTTATTCCCTTGAAACTTAAAGTACTATTAGAAGACAGGATTGTTTACCTCCGACTATAGAAATATTGATAGAGTAACTATAAAAAGTACCCTTGCTCTTAAATTGTCAGGTGTGAGAGATGCTTTTCCATATATTTGGTTTATTTCCATGAGCATTCCCTGCCCTAGAAAAGCATGTCTTGCTGTGCCCTAGGTGTCAAAGGTCAACATGGCACTTTGGTGTACTAGCCAGGACTTCTGCTGAGCTACAAGCAGGAGGTAAAGGCTTGTAGGAAAACCTAGGACACCCAGCCATTTTAATGCTAAGTGGCTTTCCATTGGAGAAATGCCCAAGGGTCATGTCGAACACGGCCACTGCTAATGACTGACGGGAGATCAATAGGCACAGAGTGGGGAAGTGGCTTTGTCACCAGGATGCTCAGATGCCTTCAGCCTGCACATGAACACCAAGCCCCCTGCTGTGCTCCATCCTGGCCTAGAGGCTCTGGGCTGGAGCAAGTGTCCAGACATGCCTGTAAGGATAGGACCCCCCACCCCCAGAGCTGCTGATCAGCTGCACAGCGGCAGGGGGGAGGCCAACTTTCCTTCTTATTCCCTCCTCCTGTTTCACTGTCTGAGAATTTCATACATGCATATAATGTGTTTCAAGCAAATCCACCCCGTTCCCTCCCCTACCATCCTTCCTGTACCCGCTACCGCCTCTTTACCCTCCCATCTTCATGTGTTCTGTCTTTTTAAACCCTCTGAAGCTGCTCAGTGCTACCATTGTGTGCCAGGGTACAGAACTCTCTATTAGAACAGGGGTCCCTGAAGAAAGCTGTCTCTCTTCCGCCCTCAACCACAATCACTTGGCAATAGCTCTTCAAGTAGGGGTGGGACTTCATGACCAGCTCCTTTCTCCATGACGGGACTTTGAGTGGTTTGGTCCTCGCAGTTCTCAAGCGTGCTGTGTTCATAGCAGCAACTGCCCTGATATATGTGAGAACAATTTCGTGTAGCCATCCACTGTGTCCTCACAGTCTTTCCGACCCTCTCCCGTGACGATCCCTGAACCTTCAGAGGAGGAGTATGGTGCAGATGTCCTATTTAGGGTTGAGCACCTGGGCCAGTTGTGAGTCTCTATGCTAATCACTGTCTGCTGCAAATAGAAGCTTCTTTGATGAGGACTGAGAGATGACATCACCAGTGGGTATAACCGAGTCTTTAGGGATGCTAGATCTGTCTGACAAAATAACATCAGGAGGTTCTTCCCTAGGGCCTATCGCCTACCTAGTCACAGGCTCTTGGCCCTATTAACGGTGTCAGGCATGAGTTCCATCTTGTGGAGTGGGCCTGAATTCCAAATTAGTTACTTCTCTAACATTGACGGCACCATTCTACCGGTCAGCGTGTCTTGCCAGGCCAGCTGTTACTGGAGCTCCCAGGGTCCACAGCTGGGGGAGCTCGCTGATCCATTTTCTCTCCTGATATCATGGGCTTTTGTGTGGGTGCTGGCTTCCAAACTCGGGTCCTCATGCCTGCACAACAAGCACTTTGCTGAGCCTCATCCCAGTCCATGCCTGGCTGTTTCAGCTGCCGGAAAGTTACCCTTGCCTAATCCTCAGCAGTCACCAGTCCCCAGGATGTTCTCCTTCTGTTTTCAAGATGGTATTTTCAACAGTTTGTTCTTGAGCAAACTTGTGGCATGTTACTGGGATCATGTATTTAGAAGCTTCTAGATGTCATCCCATGAGGGAACAGAAACCCCAGGTGACTTAGCGGTCTCCTGGGCTGTTGCTTGACTCTTTTGCTGTGGAATGAGAGATGCTGAAGTTAGTGTATTAGATAGAACAAGCGTGCGCACACACAATCACACACACAAACACACACACATACACACTGCCGTAGACAAGGGTCCTCTGGCCTAATGTAGAACATCTTTAAAAGCAACAACTGGGTGGCAAAACCACAACCAGAAACAAGTAGCAGGGGCGGGATGAAAGGGAGGCCCTTGACCCTTCAACCCTGTCATTCCCACGGGTGCCAGCAACTTCTCACCTCCGCTAGACACATGAGGGAGGGTTCTGGGAGACTCCAGAACAACTGGGAAGACACTAGCCCGGAGTGTGAGAAACTTGATTTCAGAGAGGTGAGGGCCCTGTGTGCTACTGAGCTTTCTTCTGCAATCGGAATAATTTCAGCACACAAAGATTTCTACCTAAGGTTTCAGAGGGACTGTCCAGGGCTCTGTGCCAGGTCAGGACATCTTGGCAGCGGGAATGGATGTGGAAGGTGCTCTGCTTCCTCCTAGACAGGGAACAGAATGCTAGACCCAGGGGACAGTGTCTCTGCCACACCCCCAGTGGCTAAGGAGACACCATCTCCTAAAGCATCTGGTATTTCTCATTCTGCTACGACTCGCTGGAGACACAAGCATGGGGGAGCAGTGTTCCACTAACGATGACTGCATTTGAATCCTGAGGGCTCCTCTAAGAAGTTCTTAGAGCCTCCTCTCCAATCGATCTCTGTTTAGCAAGGACAACCCTGCCCGGAAGGTGCAGGGGGAAGCTCCATGGTCAGCTCTCACTCAGCACTGTGGGTCATCCAGGCATTAAGGAATACTCTGTGTGCGTGCGTATGTGTTCACACACTCGTGTGTGGTTATAAAAATTAAACACAGGAACCATATTTTGTGAGTACTTTTTTATTAAAAAAAAAAAAAAGAGGGAGTTGCAGCGCTTGGGCTAAATGCTGGAGGAAAGGCAGGACTCTGCAGAAATCTATCTGCCACCTTTATACACTCCCAAATTATACTCATAACGAAGGAGCCTGCAGCAGCGCTGTCAGTCATGATAAGGCGATCAGTGTGAGATTTATTATGAGTTTTCCTTTCATGTATTCTGTGGGAAGCATCCCACAGGTGTGTTTAGACTACCAGAGAGAGATGGAGATTAATTGTGTGCCCTGGCGCTGAAACACACTGACATCTTTTCTGAGATTTAAGTTGTGTTAGGTCTAATGATCTTTTTTTTTTTTTAAAAAAAAAAGGACTGTCCAAAATTCTCACATGGAGAAAGAATACAACATCCTCAGAGCCTGAAAAAAAAAAAAGGCAAGCTTACTGTCACTTACCCTTGGGACACAGAAGTCACCTTTTCCCTTTCTGCTCTCCGGGAGCTCCCCGAGAGGCTGAGACCGTGTCCTGAGACCTCTTTGTGCTCCTCTTTCCTCCCCATGTAATATACCTGCCCCTTGTGCTCCAGTACGAGCCTCAGCCTGTTAATGTTGAAGACGCAGCTTCATTCGCAAAGAGAGCTGGGAGGAAAACGCTTCCCTTTTCGCTCTCACTGCAGCAGGGTCTGGAACCGGAAGAGTAGGCCAAGCTGCACGTGTGTTTAATCATGATCGACTTGGGCAACGGGGTGAGTTTACATCCTACAAGACTTGCGTCCGCACATAAGCCTTATAAGAGTTTTGTTTCATTTGGTCGCAGGGAGGCTTGATTCAGGGAGAGACTTGGTGATTTGGGAGAATTCAGGCCACTTTGTTAGCAAATATAGTAACTGCTTTTCTCACTACCATCCCAAACACCTGCCGAGACGCAGCAGCGGAAGGGAAGGGCTGGTTTGTGCTCACAGTCAGAGCGTTAAGTCCATCACAGTGCGGAAGGTGCAGTAACAGAGGGGCTGCTCACCCTGGAAGGTCAAAACCTGAGAACTTGCTCTGTTGGGTTTCTCTTTTATGGGTGAAGATCCGAGTCTTTCGGGATGATGACGCCCATATTCAGGGTGGTACTTTCTTCCTCAGCTAAACCTTGTGAACTGCCCTCACAGACACACTATAAGGCGTGTCTCCCGGGTGACTGGATCTAATCAAGTTGATGATTAAAATGAACCCTCACAAAAAGGAAGCAGATAGGAAGGCCCTGTGTTGGGGCAAGATTCTTGCAGACCTCTTGCTTCATGCAAAGATGCTCAGGTCAACAGAAGAGATTTTAATCTTTTTGTTTGTGTTCCATGTGATTGCCTAGCCCTGGGGTGGTGTTTGTCAGAATGAGGGAAGTCTCTTCTCAAGGATATTAAGACTTCTTCACAGAGCAGTGCATATCTCCTTCAAGAGACAGAAGCAAAGAATTGTCTGTTTGTCTGTACACATATCGTGGGTCCTGTTCCTTCATTGGGTGACCCCAAACCACGTGTGGCACACAGCAATCCTGGGTGCATTGCAGACTGCTGTGTCCAGAGACCTCATAGCTCTTCAGGGACAGCACATAGCAGAGTCTCTAACATGTGCCATCCACCCCTCGCAAAAGAGAAAGGAGGCATCCAAACAGGAAGGAGTGCGTGAGCTGCTTCTGTCATGAAATCAGCCAATCAAACAGGGAAGATAACACTTCCGTAACACTTGCCAGTGATGAAGGAAGGCACAGGATCCGTTTCTGCTCCCGATGCCATGTGCATTAGGAGATGAAGACCCGAATGACAGCGGTCATTTTAGTACCATGAGGCGTCAACACAGAAGGAAACACAGTTATGCTGAGTGTGAGCAACAAGACAGCAAAGCTGCTTCTCTTCCTGTGAGGCTGCCCCCTGATAAGGCTTCCCCATACCTTCATCGCTCAGTCCACCAGTAAAGACTTCTGTGGTCTGCAGCGGACACATGCTAACGTGCAGTTTTATTGACAAACTGAAAGCGCCGCTTATTTTTTTTAAGATGGCTGTTTCCTCAAAATGTAATTGTATAATATAAGTGATTCCCCTCTCCCCCCAAAAAGTAATGCCATAGGTCATAGCTGCATACTTTAAATGTTAGAAGCAGGGGCTGGAGGGGTGGCTTTGTGGGCGACACTGCTTACTGCGCAGGCTTGAGGACCACAGTTAAGCTCCTTAGCACCCATGTCCGAGCCTGGAGTGGCTGTATGCCCTGGGGTGGGGGGCTGAGGGACAGAGCATGAACGGGCACACACAAACCACACACAACCACATTCTCCAAGCTGCTCCTAGCCTCACCCCCAACAAAGGAACACAATACTTTAAGGCCCGCCTTTCCCTTGCTGAGCTGGTAGGTGGAGACAATGGGGAGAAGGAAGATGGAAGGATACGAGCCCAGTTCCATTTTGTAACAGAATTGCACCTGAAAGAGTTAAAACGCTGCCTCCTAACTGTGGGTAAGATGTGGTGCACATCTGTTTCTTCCCTTCAGAAGCGATTTCTTTCTGCATTCTTAGTGCTTGCTTCTTAACTTTATGACAGTCGTGGGCTCTAAAGGGTAGAATACCCTGAACTTAAGAGGTACCTGAAATGCCCTATCAAACCCTCCTGCCAGTTTTCAAAAAGAATCAAGCATGGGTTTCACGATGTTTGATAGCTCATAATAGTGTCAGGCTGTTAACATGATGTAAGAATGACAAACTCTTGTTTTATCTCATGTTTTAAGATCTCAATTTTTGTAACCATTTTAAAATAGCACCTGATTTACTGTTGACTTTTAGAGCAAGCAGACACTCAACGTGTTATCTAGAAGGAGGGTCCGACACTGCATACTTGGGAATTTATGTGACTTGCTCATTGTTGAGATGCATGATGCATGTTTTTGCAACTGACCCCAAGTTCTCACCTGCTCCCCCAAACAACACCTGCCTTTCCCAGAAAAGGCTAATCGCCATGGAAACCCCTTATTCCCCCAGCTTGTCACCTGGCATTGTCTCCCCCTCGTCATTTCCATTGATTTATTGGTTTTGCTGATGTTGTTTTAAAAATATTTGACATCTTCTTCAAGTGAGACACAAAGTTGGAGCTATAGCAGGTGACTGACCAACTGTTTGGTATTTGTGTTAGCGCCCAGTTGTTTCTATGACGTCACCACGTTACGTCATCACTCCACTGCTCTGATCACTCTACAGTTTCTATGCCACCACTGTAATGGGAACCAGATTCCAAGACCTGATTTTGGATGTTGAACATAAAGGTTCCATCACTCCCCATCCTCTCCTTCCTCCCAGATAACAATGAACTCACCAGGAAGGTTGTACCGACAAGCAGATACTTCCAACCAAGCTGGGTGCTGAGATTAAAAAATGCCTTCACCTGCCCCAAGCTGCAAGATCTGTAACGTAGTGGGCACCACAGAAATGCCAACAGGCAGGGCAGAGAGTCTTGTGCCCAACACGCACACATCCAAATCTCTCTTAGTCATCCTGAGACTTCAGGTCTGATTTAAGAGGTGTAGACAAACAAGAGACCTGTTTGGGCCTGAAGGAGGTCCAGATGCTGGGTCACACAAAGGAGAAAAGGGCTTCCAGCCAGAGCCAGTGCAATGGTAGTTGCAAGGGTTAACAGGTTTCTCCAGAATAGAAAGTGGGAGGTGCCTCGCTTTTCAGGAGCCCTCCCATCTCTACAGCAATCACTGTGGAGACATTTCCTGATGCCACTCCAGGCGCCACTCTCTCTGGAAGCTTCCAAATGTGCTTGCTTGCTCTTTTCTACTCCAATGGTGGAGGTCATGGAAGATTTACTACTTCCATGATTCTTCTGCTAGCATTCAGGCCCACCATTTTAGAGACATGAGGAACATGATTCCTCCTTATCATTTATTTCTTCCACAGGAAGCAGTTGCATCTCAAATGACAGTGGTAGCAGGGATGGTTTAATAAACTGTGAGTCAGGCCAAGGGAAATGTCCTTCTGCCTTCAATTGGGAGACTGGCCAAATTCCCGAGGATCAAATAGGACGAGTCTCTAGTGCTATGGGGATTTCTCTGCTCTCTTGGAAAGAAAGAACTCAGTTGAGTGACAGACAATTTAAAGAGTTGTTTAGCAAAGCAAAGCACTCCAAAGAGAGATTGGAGTGGTCTGTCCTAAGTAGGAAACAACCCGGTAGTTTCTGCCTTGTGGATTTACATGTTTATGAATATTTATGAAGTTACTGTGCTTTTCATGCAGTAAGGTGATCTACTTCCCTCTCACAAAATGTGGTAAGCCAGATCTCCCTTTAGGATATTTCTTCCCATGATCCTCTAGAAAAGCCGATAAAGGGAGGTAACCAATGGCAACGTCAATGAGACTGTAATAAATGAAATGTCTAAGGTACAGCTCCTCATCAGTTGATGTGTGGGAACATGGGCCTCAGCTTCTGGTAAGGCAGAAGCAGCCAAACTACACAGTTGACCACAAGGATCCTCAGGAGACAGCTATGGTCCTCACATCCGGACCCTTCTTGAGTCTGCTCACATCCTCACAATTGCCATCACAACTAAGTCAGTTAATACATTTTTTTAAATTAAGGCTTTACATTGAAGGCTAGGCCTAGATTCCACTATCACAATGCCTGGGCAGGAACAGTGTCTGGCAGGACCCCTTAACGTGGCTGCTCATGTCTGTCCTCCTCCTAACAGTAGAAATAAGTGGAAAGATGTGCAGTTGAGGAAATGGACGCGTTTATCCAAACTCCAGATGTCCCACGGAAGCACTGTTTGCCAAAGGGCATCGATCAATTTGAAAGAAAAAAAAAGTGAAATGAAAAATGGTGTCCCTGGCTTTACTGGTGCAAGGTAAAGAAAACGTCAATAGAAGGAGGGACCCAGAGACCTTGCAAGTCCAGGAAGCTGACCTCAAGCACACACTGGCCCTGTGAAGTCTCCATCCATCAGGGTCTACTCGTGTCTAGTAAGGTGATAGGGTCGATCTTACAACAGAGGATTGTCGCACGCAACTCTGGTGCCTGACTGACTGCCACACTCCCTGTCTTAAACAGACTTCTTCATCAAAGCAGGCAATCAGAAAAGGCCTCGTAAAAAGACTCGCAGTGCCCCCAGCAAAGCAGTCCCATTTTCAGTCAGCTCAATTATTAAAGAGGAGGTAAGTCGTCTCTTCCTCAAATTGACCTTTCCACCAGGAACATGTTTAATTTTTTAATTGTCTTTAAAATTACAGTAATTTTACAAAACAAGCCACGATTTCCGGGTAAGAGCTCTAAGCCAGGTCTAACGCAAAATAACAACTTTAAATATTGACTGTTTTGTTACCGAGCAGTTAAAATCTGTTTTGGTTTGTTTCCCTCCACCGTGAAGATTTGAGTCCCAGACTCTGCAGCAAGCAAGCCCAAGTGCACTCTGGGAGTTGGGTCCGTGGGCAGAGCACTTGACCTCTGAGTCTGTAGGAAGAGCAAGACAGAGCTGACCTACCCACAGGGCTGGAGGGAGATTAGATAATCAATAATCATTGAGCACTTTGAAGATGTGAGGTGCTGGGGCTCCGCTGGGGGGTGACTAATGCTTCCCCGGAAATTAGAGCTAGCAAATATAATCACTTCTGATCCAAGAACATAGAGAATAATCTAGAAAGACTGTCTTCTATTATAGTCATTTAAATCATAACAGGGACTACACTTTGATCCTATTGTAGCTCCAACAATAGGAACTTTCCATTTTATTTCAGGGAAGATGAACTCATAGAAACCCCTAGAAAGAAAAAGAAGCAATATCATTTGAGGATTTTTTTTTCAAGTCTGAAATGGCCTTGGGAAGACTCAGTTCTAAACTACGTTCCTCTCTTGGATTGGTCAAACATCGCACACATAAAGAAGTAATCTTTCCACAAAGATGAAATAAAATCACTGTCGATTTTTACCTTTTCGATATTCTGAAGTTATTTTAGAAATCATTGCCTGACTCCTGCTCTAAATATTTGGCAAAGCAGTCCTCCTTGTGATATAGAAAAAGAACACTCAAATTTGAAAGCACACAGACACCGGAAGGACAAAGACAAATTTATCGACAGCGAGATTGTGAGCCTAATTGTAGCCGACGGCACTCACGGTAGCAACCGTCTAATCAATTCACATCTTACAAAGCACTTTGAGATTTTTTTTCATTTAATTAAACATTATATTCATCCGGGCCTCTTAGCGATGTGGGTGGGGGAAATCAGTTTATAGCCTTGCCTAAAAATAATGATGCTTACAGTTTTTGGAATATTCTCTACAAACATATACTAGTGGGTCCTTACACTAATGACTTTGGAAACCATCTAAAATCTTCTCTGATTAATATTTTGTAAGATGTGAAATTGTCCTCAAGTGGGAGTTCACGGCAGCGTTTCTAAGTAGGCGGAGCTCCTGTCTTTATATCCTTATTCATTGCTGACATGTCTAATATCAAAAACTGTAATCCAAAGTGATTGTTCTTACAGTGGTGAACCCGATGCCAGAAGTTCACAAACTAGGACCCCTGCAGTATGCTTCCATAGATCCAGGGGGGGACATTTACAAGTAGGAACATTGAAATTGAGGTGTGGATACTAACGTGAGCTGTGGTTATCACAAACATAAGAGCCTACGGGAACGGACTGCAGTGTTCCTCCCTAAAAGGGTTTGGACCATGTCCCCTGTGAATATAGGAAATGTCCAGGGGATCTCCAGCTAGCATGGCATTGTTTGATATGTTTTGCCTGTCACAGCAAATGTTTTTCTTCTCTCTCCCTGGTATCTGTCCCTGGTTTGCTGAAAGAGAAACTATCCAGATAGCTATTCAGCTACAGTTTGTGACATTGCCTTCCCAGACAGCAAGCCTTAGTTTCAACTATATCCATGGCATCAGAGCATAGAAGATGCCTGATTTTGTCCTTTAGACATAACCTAATGACAGACCAATATTGAAAGTAAGCAATTGCCTGAAGTCCATTTCAATTCACAGCATCCAATATGTCTACTGTAAAATAACACAGTGTTTCTAGAAATATTAGAAGAAACACCATTATTTAATTACCGTAAGGCCTTCCGGGACAGAAATAAAGCATGATTTAGGTGGATGAGCAGTGGGAATGGGGGCAGACGGGGATGGAGGCAGATTATACAGATGGAACATGAAATGCTCGTGGGAAAGACAGCAAATTGCAGATGAGCCAGGGCCATGATAGATGGAATGCAAAAATAAAATAAAATCATGAAAAAGGAGAAGCAGATCCTGCAACGGTACTTTGTAGTGTTGAGGCTGAAGCTGTAGCCTAGTCAGAAAGGAAGTCTGAAACTTCAGAGAAAATGCTTTCCCAAGCCAACATGGAGAGAAGTTGACGTTACCTCTAGTTCCTTCTCTCACAAGATGGCATACTTCTCCCAATTCGGGTTTGCCCACTGATGGGTTTGACTATGAAGGGCAATGTCGTACCTTAGAGTGGTTTGTAACTTGGATGGCTGGTACCAGATCAGCAGTGAGAGTCAAAAAACTGAGACAGCCTAGGCTACTAGTGCTAGCCTGCTCAACAGTGCACTAAGACATCCACTGTGAAAGGTTTACGCTGTGGCTGAGATCCTGTCCTCCCATCACTTGTCACTGTTCCCATGGGAAGTAGCTTTCTCCAGCTCATAATATCCTGATCATAGCTCTCGGCTACTATTGGGAAAGAGGCTCAAATTGGCCATCTAAGACTTCAGACCATCTAGTAGTCCCTGAGTTACTTATTCTCTGATTAAAAATAGACTAAGTATCTTTAACTTGAAATAATTTAAACAACTTTAATGAGATTAATTTTTAAACATATAAAAAATCATAAGTATTGGGAAATATTTTTGCTTGTTTGTTTTTCGAGACAGGGTTTCCCTGTAGCTTTGGAGCCTGTGCTGGAACTAGCTCTTGTAGACCAGGCTGGCCTCAAACCCACAGAGATCTGCCTGCCTCTGTCTTTAGTGAAGTGTAAACGATGGGTCCAGAGGTGATGCTGCATGGAGAGCCAACGTTCTCTAAAGGGACAGCGGGAAGGAAGGAGGGACAGAGTTGCTTGGTCGGTTGATTAAAAAGTTGAGGAAAAACACAGAATTTACTCCCACTGTAGACCTACAAGGGTTCTGAATAGATGAAACTAAAACTGAAAAAAAAAAAAGAGAAAACACAACTGGAGAGGGTGTTTGTATAATTTATGATGAAAAAAAAATTCCACAGGTAAAATTAATGGAAAAAACCTCTAAAACCAGCTGTTAATAAAGTTTATTTGAACAAAAATACACAATTTGATATCCACAGCTACATGAATAAAGTTGGATGTTTACCTTTTCAGTAAAATGTCAGTAAGCCAAGAGATATTTTTTCTTCCATCATATATACATATATTTGAGATTATAATTTAGTTATTACATTTCTCCTTTCCCTCCGAAAAGAGTTCTTTAACCAACTGGTGGGAAATAACATAAAGAATCCATGGGACACATATTTTAACTAAAATATTATTACACATATGCATTTTATGATAGAACATGTTTAGTCAAACTAAAACCAAAAAGCCAAACATTGCAAAAGAACGACACACTCCAACCCAGCACGTAAGTAAGTTGAAATTAGAGATAAAGTTATAAAATTTATAGTCTATGGTCTCAAGAGTTCATGTTAGAAGTATTCCTCAGAAATATAGTCCTGCTTTAAAAACATGTGTGTTCAAGCATGTACATTGTGCTGTTTTTAAAACTGAGTTATAGGAAGCGACTTCATCCCTGAACACAGAACAGCTAGCTGCATTTGAGATGATACACCTCTGCTCTCAAAAGTGACAGGCGAGACATGGTGCAGGAAATGGTCCATTGCAGCGCTAAGTGGGTGGCACGCAGCCGAAAGAAATGGCCTGTGTAAGGTAAAGGTTATGACATCACCTCATGAAGTGACGCCCCTAAACGTCAGCCCTTCCTAAGAAGGACAGTGGTCACCTTCCAGCTCCACAGCAGGGATATGTGTAGAGAAAACTGATGGACACCAGCCACACCCTCAGAAGGGAAAACCTGTGGCAGAAGAGGATGGGTGGGCAGTTGTCGCCGCAAGCTCACGACATCTTCCTGCTGCTGAGTTACCTGCATCCTGCATGCTTGGTGGGTGAGGAACCACAGCCCCAACTCTTCCCTGAAAATACAAACAGGACTGTTTCTCATCTGGTCATGATTCTGGATTCAGTGCCAAAATTGTTGAATACCCATGAATGCCAATGAGAAGACACTTAAAAATGCATTATCTAATGCTCACCTGGCAGCTGAGATACCATGGTCCAGAAGGTGGTTTTCCCAGGGTGACTCTTATCAATCATATTCCAGTTATGCCAAGTTCTGTAACTTCCCCAAACACAAAACATCTGACTGTAATTTGTGGTACTGGGGATTTGGGTTCATGCTCTTTCTTCTTATAATGATTTCCCAAAGGAAAATCGCACCATCTAAACCCTGAAAGATAGATGGTGTCATTCGTGCTGAAAACTCAGATGTGCTGAAAGCATTCATGGCATCTGGTGAATTCTAACTCCAGCTTTGCGAGCCACGGTCCTGCTCCGGCCTCATCTGTCCAATGGGTAAAATGACGGGGATGGGTAAACCTACAGTTTGAAGCTTAGACGACGCTTTTGGTAAACCATGCTTTGCAGCATTGGGAGGGCGGGGAGGGAGAGAGAGAGAAAGGTGGAGGGAGGGATAGGGGAAGAGAAAAATAGAAAGAGATGTGGAGGAAGGGAGAGAGGAAGAGAAGGGGAGAGAGAGATGTGGAGGAAGAGAGAGAGGAAGAGAATGAAAAGGAGAGAGAGAGAAAGAAAGGGAAGGAGGGAGGGAGGAAGGGAGAGAGAGAGAGGGAGAGAGAGAGAGAGAGAGAGAGAGGGAGAGAGAGAGAGAGAGAGAGAGAGAGAGAGAGAGAAATATGTCACAGATCAAGCTGTCAAGCTGTTACTTGCCTGGGATTGTGCCCTGGAGAGCTCCATTGTTCCAGCCATCCTGATTCATTTCAAAGTAGCATGGGACTATGGATGCACCTTCTGGAACTGCCCAGCATAAATGAGATTCTCCTTCATGATCCTGCTACCCATAGACAGCACCCCTGCAAGATCAGCATTCATCTTCAGCTCTGCAGCCACCTCTGTCCTGACCCAGAGAATGTCACCTGAAGTTAGAAGGAAGCTCATTGCATTTCCATTCAGAGCGGCAAGAGACATAGGTGCCAGCAAACGCCATGAAGGAAGTCCCTAGGAGAATGGCTCAAGAGGAATAGTTTGGGCATCTGTGGACTGCACATGAATCTGTGTGTAACTCACACGAAGATACCTGCGAGGTGGTGAGAGGCGCGGAGAAGTCATTTCAGCTGCTGACAGCAACATGCCGTCATAATTACAGCTGCCTCCTGCCTCATCTTAAAATATAAAACCTTTGAGCTTCCTTTTCAGTGGCTCACCCTGTGGCTTCTTCATAATCTGCCCCGAAAATCACAACACAAAGCCCCCAGTGGGCCTTGAAACAAAGAGGAGAGGGCTGTGTGTCTGATTAGCAATTAAAATAAAACGGGGATGATGTACTATTTCTTCCCTTCTCCCGCCCTCCATTTTCCCTCTCTTCCCTCTCCTTCCTTTCCTTGCATTCTTCATCTTGAATTCAATAAATATTTACCCACTGTTTGCATGCTGTGCTTAAGGGAATACAGATATGAAACAGAACTATCGTATTTCTGAATAGAGCACAAAACCGTAAGAAAGGAGACGCGCTGGATTTATTATGTGTCTTTCAGGAGCTTTCAGAAATCCTTTCTACGGTGTATATCAGGGAGAATATATAAGAGTACAGGGAATAGTGGAATCTGATTCTCTCCCTAAACTGGCAAGAAAAGCAGCTGAATTCAGGGCCAGTGTATATTCAAATCCATCAATTCAAAAACCATGTGTTCCCTGGATAATAAGAAGTAAAATTAAGCAATGGGTTCAGGGGTTGGTGTACAGTCTATGGGAGTTTAGAGGAACCTATCGAGTCCTGGAAATGTTGGCGTGTTCACAGTTCTGAGAATGCGTGTAGGTTTTGCAGGCCTGGGGTTTGGACAGGAGTCCTTTTCTCTTGCATGGAAAGCTGCGTAGAAGTGGATCCCATCCAAGGCACTCTGGGAGCTACAAGAGTGACAGAGACCAGAGGCAGGTAGTCAGCAGGTCAAGATGACGACAGAGAGAGATGTATTCTTCTCGGACGACAGGCCCATGAGAGGAGTGAAGTTCCACAAGCAGAGATGGACGGGCAGGAATATCACCCCTGCCTCAGCACAGAGATGCCTTAGTGGTGAAGATGGCTCCCAAGTGGATATGGGGGAATAAAGTAGGTTCTGAAGGGTGTAGAAGAGGACCCCTGTAAGCACTAGGACCTGAGCTCAGTACTCAACAGACGTGTAAAAAGCTGGGCATTGGTGGTGCACGCTCACAGTGCCAGTGCCGGGGAGAGAAAGAAAGGAGGATCCTTGAAACTTGATAGCCACCAGCTGGCTCAACTGAGCAGGAATTTGAGGTTTCAGTTAGAAGCCCTGTTTTAAAAAGTAAGGTGGATTCTTCCTGAGAACAAGACCAGGAGGACATATTCACATCCACACACATACACACTTACGTGCACCTGTATACACATATGTACATGCATGCACACACAAATACGGTTTTCTAAAGGAGAAATACAGGTGGGGAAAAGCAAGGCAAAAGTGGGCTTCTGGAATAATATAATTCAAAACAAAAAGTTGCAAAATGTGAAGACCTTCCGACCCTCCTGCTGGTCCCAAGTGAGTAGAGACATGGGAGCTGTTTGGGAGAAGACCCATGAGGCTTGGGTGGGCAGCAGGAAGGCAACTCGGAGGGTAACGACTGAAAGACCAAGTCCAACTTTGACAGCCACCATTGGCCCTTTCTGCCTGCTGATGGCAACGAAGATTGTTCTTAGGGCCGAAGGCTACAAGTGCCATCGCTCTGAGAGCCCCAGGCCTCTGGGACGGGCTATTTCACCAGAGGTCCGTGCTCAGATGTGACTTGGGAAAATCACACTAGAAAGTATGTTTCTGGGCACTGTGCCCATTCTGTCATCTAGGGAAGACCATCTCTAATCAAAGGCTGCCAGCTCCTTGACCTCTTAACCTCGGTTCCAGCTCTGTCGCCACCATGGAACTTCCGGAGCCACAGCTTGCTTTGCCAGTCCTGGAGAATGTACCTCATGATGTTAGACTATTTTTCTGGTCTGAGCAAAGCCTTGGGGTTCACCTTCAGCACTTCACTAACTGGGTGTGACAGCTCACGTCTACAATCAAGAGGTAAAGGCCGGAGGATCAGGAGTTCAAGGTTATCCTTGGCTACGGAGTGAGTTCAAAGCCATCCTGGAATAGCTGAGACCTTGCCTCAAAAGTTTAAAAAAAAATTAAGGCAAAATGGAGAAGGACATGGGTGCCCCTGGGGGTTTTTCTGTAGTGCAGCAGAACAGGCCTTAGCCTGCCTCTGACTCTCACTGCGGCCGTGCCTCTCACAGACACTTTCTGCATTTTCTGTATCTTTAGAAATGCCCATCTCGTATGCTGATAAACAATAAAGGACTGAGCATCATTTGCCCTCAGCTGGAGTTGGATGAGGATCCTGTGAGAACTGAAGCAGCGGGAAGAAACTGTGAAATTTTGGGGACAGGAAATCCCAGCCCTGCGTCCCAACTCTGAGGCTGGCCAGAGAAAGAACAAAATAAAGAACAAAATGATATCCCGCTGTTCTATTTTTTTTTGTACCCCTGCCCACCTTGATCACTAAGAACTAGTGGAGAAAAGGGGAAAGGAATATGCCAATGAGGTCTGAAAAAGTCACAAGCTGTGGTGGCAATAGAATATTGCGACATACACTTCTGTAGCAACTAAACATGTAGTAACACAAATATGTTCGTTCACAGAAGTTCTTTGAAAGAGTCTTCTTTATCGCAGATATACAAGTGGATGAGAAGATGGGACAGATAAATAAAACATTCGCTCCTACAGTTCAGCTTTGAGTCACTATTCATCTGGGCTGTTGAACCCCCCCCCCATTATATACTGAACTCATTTAGAGAAAAGGGATCCCCTTAGTCTCTCTGATGAAATAAAAGCAATGCTTCAACCTTTTCTCCATCCTTTTCTGTCGGGACATCACTTGGGAGAAGAGTGTTGCTCCACCAGACACAGCGTCAGCAGCACAGGAAAACCACCTTGGAAAATAACATCAAATTAAAAAAAAAAAAAAAAGAAGTCAGTGAGGCTGGCTGCAGAGCCACAGTGACTTTGAAGGCACAGAATAGGAGGGACTGGGACTTTACTCTTCCTTAAATCCCCTCTTTATGAAAGAACCATGAATTAAATTTGTTTTCTCAAATTGGAATTTTTTTATACAAACTGAACTTAGAAATATTTCTTTTACCTTTTAAAAAACTATTTGGTCTGTATATTTAAAATACTCCTAACCAGCCTGTCTCTTTCTTTCTTTTTCTTTCTTCTTTCTTTTTCTTTCTTCTTTCTTTTTCTTTCTCCTTCTTTCTCTCATTTCAAGAAATGTGGAAAACATTAACGAAAATTGTGCTGGTCTGTACAATTTTATTCTGTTAAAGACAGGTTTTATGATACATTTAGCCTTTTAAATGCCACTAATAGTCTCTAGGGACACATGGTTTTTCCTCTCGTGCAGCAATTAAGTCCGTTTCAATGCTATTTGGGTAAGTTGAAACAATTCAGTCACTGTGTGCTGTGCTCAGGTACCCACAGCACACCCAGAGGGGACACCCAGCCTTACCTGAATAATACAGTTTTACCAACTTCAGACATGTACCAAAGGATTTGCCCTTTCCGCATTCCACTGGCTTATTTTGCCCTCATTTCTTCCAGAAGGGAGTAATGAGGCCTTGCACACCGTGCGCCGGCCAGAAGAGTGACTGGGTAATGAACGTGATTAATCACACTTGCCCTCTCTCCTCCCTGTCTGCAGCTGGAAATGTGTTTCCCACTAGAACCCAGCAAGGCTTCTTGGATGTATTTATTTTATTTCTTCAATCGAGTTAGAATAAAGATGTGTGTGTGTTTTGGGGGGGGGGTGCTCATGGGTGTGTTCTACTTTGGGGGTGAAAGTGTATCTTGGTCGCTGGAAATCCATTCATAGAGCATATTTGCATGTTGCTCAATTATGAAGCTCAATTATAATCAAATTATCTTATCAAATAAGGATGTCAGAGGAAGTAATTTAGCGAATTCCAGATCCGTACACGTAGCTCATACTTTTAACTTAGAGTTTAGTCACTTAGAAAGAAGTCCAGGAAAGTGACTGTTTCAGCACCAAGTCCCCAAGAAACAGCTATCCCTTCCCACGGCCATGTGATCTGCTGAATTCACTCATTAGGAAAATTGCTGGAAAAAAATCTTTTTTTAAAAGTGCAGTCATAAGTTCTTTTGTTTTTTATGGTACAAGAAATAAAGATACTTAACGAAGCTGGGAAGAAATGATCCTAGGACTTTGAAGTCATGGGGACATTCCTGGTGTCTTTCCAGCCTCTTCCACTGACCTTGGATTACAGACTCCACAAGAAGCAAGTCATCAGAATGAGCAAGATGACCAAACCCAGGACCAGCTGTGGAAACCTGGTTGTAATTGCTAATCAAGTTGTGATGTGGGCAACTGTCTTTCTACAGGTACAACTCTGCCTCTTAAATTCACTCATATGATAGCACTTAGCTATGGCAAAGCAAAGCCGCTTGCCGTTGATCCAGAGCCAATGAGGAACACAACTTGCCTTCAATGTTCTTTCTTAGAGAACCACGGGGCTAAGGAAATTCCTCTAGCCCATGGAAGTTCCCATTCTAAAGAGCCAGAAGCATGCAGTAGCCCAGAGGCAGTGCTCAGATCATCCTTCGTGTGATCAGGCAGAGCCACTGTGATTTTTATGTCCTTTCTCCATGGGTGTGGGGGTTACAACATCCTTCAGTGGTAAAGCCAGGAGCTGCCCAAACTTCTATGACCTGAGGAGTGATATGTGAAAGTTTGGGTACTGGGCAAGGAGTAAGCAGAAAGTAAAGAATCAAAGGATCCAGAGTTGTATCTACTTCACCATGAAAGCGTGGAGAAGAAAATGATTGATAAATGCAAAGGGCAAACTGAATAAACATTAATCCATTCCCTTTCTGTGGTTGCTACTGGAGAGAATGAGGTTTGAGGTTAAAAAACGGAGACTATTTTATGCCTTTGTGCAGGGAACGAAGAGATGGGTGTAGCTAGGTTTGGAGAGACAGCATTTTCTTCAGCAAAACTCCAATCTCAACTGTAGTGCAGGGTTTTACTGTTTTAAAGAGAGGCGCTGTAAAGACAGATGGAAATGCCTGCAAGAATTCTATAGCACTAGTAAAAAAAAAAGGCAATAGTTTTTTTTTAATGCAGTACATCTGAAACTGATTAATTTTTTGTGAATGCTTTCAAGTTGTCCATGAGAATGTAATTTCTTGGGTAAATGTGAAGTCCAGAGTTGTGCCAGAACTTCAGTGCGGGGAGGCTGAGAGTACATTTTCTCTTTCTTTCCCTGTGTAATTGGGTAAAGAGGAAGTTAGTTCAGTGCCCAGACTAGCACATTATAAGAGAAGATGCAGATCAATATAATTTTCAAACTGAATAAGCTCTGCTCCGGCTTTTATTTCTCTTGCCATTTACAAAACAAAGTGGCTCGAATGTTTTTGTTCATGTCTGTCTGTAACACACAAAGCCAGACAGAGTCGCTAACATGAGGACAGGGGCTGCTTACATTTCTCTTGGGTGCTGGGATGCAAAAATAGCATTTCATATTTATGAATTTTGCATCCTAAACAGGAGTCTTGCCCCCAGATACCTTAGAATTACTAGCATTATCAAAATTTACCAAATATCTGAATATATGTGATAGGCTAGGAACCATGTAAAATGTGAATTAAAGCTAAATAAAACATAGTGTTTGTAATGGCGGAAGCCACGGGGTTTGAATAAGGCTGAATTCAATTTATCTTTGATTTCTGACAGAAGGAAACGGTCCGAATTTAAAACATTTCTAATCCCTGGGGTGTGGGGGGGAGACCAAGATTCTATTCATAAATTTATTTTATTATTTAATAGAATTCAAATTCCAAGTTTAACCTTGAATTGAAATGAAAACAAATTCAAAATTTGGAAAAACGCTGGTAAGCAGAGACCCTTCACACAGCAGAAATAACTGCATCGGCAAGAATAGTCTTGCTTGGTTTGTTCTCCCTTACAAAGTCCCCTTACAACTTGAAGATAGTATTTTCTCCTCCTAATGAGGAGAGCACGGAGTGAGGCGCCCACATCTCAGGGCTGGCTCTACCTGTACCTGCTCCTTCCAGCTCAGCGACATGAGGGAGATTGCTCCCCTGTGGAAAGAGAGAGAAGTTTACATGCTTAGAGTCCTGAGCAGGTTCTCCAACGACCAAAGGATGCAAACCTAGGCAGGCATTTGCTCTAGTCGAGGCTGTCACTCAGAAGCCATTAAAGACAGGTGACACACTGTCACTCAGTTTGGGTTTGCAGGTGCCAGAGGCAACAGAGCTGAATAAGACGAGGGAGTGAGTACCCCTCTTCCACATTGGTAGGTATTTTGTATGGCAAATAGTTGAGGTTTGGTCTTGATTTCATAATTCCCAGAACTCACTGCTTACAGGTGAGGTCATACTTGGGCATCCCATTTCATATGTGAACAGTTAAAGAGGCCGACGACTTTCCGTTTTGTATTTCCGGTAAGTAGCACGCATTGGCGTTGAAGTTTGTCAGGAAAGGAGTACGTTGGTTACCTGACTCAACATGCATGCCCGCCAGGAGAAGCTGAGGACTTTAGCATCTAGTCTTCCAGAGTCAAGCTCTAGGACATCACTTTGGATAAAACAATCTCCCTGACACTTAGCATTCTCACTTAAAGATGGGTTATCCGTGTGGTTGGTGTGATGGTTCAACAAAATGATGCAGAGCTTGGGGCGGATTATACACAAGGCTGTGGCTATAATATTGCTGTTGCTGGGATCTGCAATGACAGTGAGGATGGTGGCATGGGGAACAAAATATTTTTTTAAGGTACAGAGCATTTCTCGGGAAATTACAAAGTCATTGCTCTGAGAGGATTTGGTTTGCTCCAACAGCTAGAGAGGTGGCTCAGTAGTTAAGAGCACTCGCTCTTCAAACATAAGGACCTGAGTTCAAGTCCCCAGTACTCCCATAAAAAGTCAAGCATGGATTGCCTGCAATCCCAGCACCTATAAGTAAAGATGGCAGATACTAAGAGTTCACTGAACACCAGCCTAGCCTGTGCTGTGAGCTTCCAGTCAGTGGCAGAGCCTCTTTGAAAGCAATGGAGTGGAAGGGGCAGAAGAAGAAACCCTGATGTCCTGTCTTGGTTTGTGTGCACACTCCCACACACTCACAGGCATGTACTACATCCAGAGACACACCCATACATGAAACATGCAACACACATGTACACGCTCACAAATGAAAAACAAAACAAAACGGTCAAGATCCATCAGCTCTGAAAGGCAGAAAGCTGACACAACCCGGAGGAAGTTCAAGGCTGAAAAATATGTATTTCAACACTCTTGTGGATCCAATAATTATAACCAGAAAGCTCCAGCCAGCCAGACCTTGGCCTTGTAAGGGTTTGGAGCTGCTATTCCGATACAGGACATAGTTGTAAGACGTCACACTAAGTATCCAGTTCTTTGTTAATAAGGAAAACATGAGATTCTAACTGTTTTTCCAGATTGAAAATCAGCTGAACAAAGCACAAAGTGATTATTTAAAATGCAATGGGGGAAGATTGTAAAATATGCTCACATCATCTGTAGCTTACGTTCAAGGGATAGCAGTATCACTTAGTGAGACACCATCCTTGAAAGCATCACAAGAGGCAGGCATGGTGCAGCCACTGCCAGTCTCCCTGTTCAGCAGAACCGTTTAAAAGCGTAAGTGGGTAGACCCCATCCACCACAAATGTAGTCAAATCAACCTCTGTGTTTCCCGCTGCCTTTCTATCATCACAGTCTTCCTTAAACATGTTTTATATTTGAAATGGTCCCCAACATTCCCACACACTCACAGATAACATGCTCATGGAACCTGAAGCACATCAAATCTAAAACACTTAGTCTGGACGGTCCATAAATCCTGACCCTTCTCTACATTTTCCTGTCTCCCACCATCTTGTCTATAGTGCTCAGCTGGAAACACTGCTGATCAGTTATCCAAAAGATCTTGAAATGTGGGAGAATTGTTTAGTTGGCTAATCCCTTCAGATACGTCTTTCACAAATTCTTAGACCTTTCTAGTGTGCTTCAATGAGCTTTCTTGCCTTTAATGGCGTCTTCTCCACCACCCATCCCCATCCACCCTCTGTAGAAAGTTCTCACTGTTTGTGGCATTTCTGAGCCTGGGCTCCTAGGGGATTAGACACCGCATTGGAGGCTACACTTGTATTCTCCACTTTCTTTTGCATAAAACACTCAGATCATGTCTACTTCAAGCCAAGGAATGGCTTTCAAGTGAACTCTAGCAATATGTTGGTGTGCTTGGAGTCTGATGATGTAGTTCGCAATTTCAACTAAATAAAGCACAGCTGCCAGCTCTGCCCGAGGAGCACTGTGTTATCTAGAAGTGAGCACCAGGCTGGAGGGGGCCAAGTGTTGGGATCTGTGGCCTTAATGGACTTCAGAAAGGGCAACTATGGGATTGAAATGTGGCTTCCATTCATTGTCTGTTTCCCTGGGCTTGTGTCAGCATTTGGTCATGGACCAAAATTCTGAATACCCCGTTCCTCATTTCGGTACGTGACCTTCCATGTTAAATTCCCACAACAGAAATTACACATAAGCTGAAGTGAAGAGAAAGTCAGGATCCAAAGGTTGCATGGTTGCCCTTTAAAGGACACCCAGTAATAAGATACGAACAGGCTGAATGTCTGAAAAAGAAGAGCCCGTTTCCTTTTCTCCTTGGCTCATTCTATTCCAGCACGGTCCCCCCATTGAATCCCTTCCTGCTCATCAGCCTCATTCTCTTGGAACAGACATCCATGGAAAAAGGATTTCAGCGTGGCATTCAAGCCTGTTTCAAGAAAGGCCACGGCCACATGAGCAGGGATGCTGGACTACAGGGTCCCTTACCCACCATACGGTCATTTGTTGTTGCTGGTCTCTGGGCTGACACTCGTCTGTCAGAGTGTGGATGTAAGAATGCATCGCTCAGTGTTTCCTGCAGAATGAAGCCCCAGAATGACAATATTGGTCGTTGCTTTGTATGGAAGCCCTGTGCTCAGATGGGGCGTCATGAAAATTTAACTGCAGATAACTGTGTCTGTGGTGCGTATCTACGAGCTGGTGTCTGGCCGACCATGAGGTCTACAGTGAAATGACCCTTCACCAAAGCAAGCAGATAAACAACTATGCAAATTCCAGACACTGCAGGGTGTCAGCGTTAGAAGGCTGGGTTATGATTAGCCTCATACTTGCGGGACTCTGTGAACCCAGGATCTGCCTTGGTGGAATTGAGCATGCCGTGGGAAAACGCCAGAAATGGAAAGAGGAGTCACAAGGAAAAAACGGAGAAAAATGGGAGCCAGAAGTCGCCAGTGTCAGGGACACTGACACCCATTCCACTCAGATGTGACCAAACAGAAAAATGAATTTAGGATCGGGTTGCCAAAAGACTCAACAGACAGAATGGGGCTCGTTAGCACCCTTCTGGAAGGCTCCATTATGGGATGTGGGGACACAGTTTTGTGTTTCAGGTTTTCTATCCTGGTGAGCAGCAGATTTTGGTAAGAGAGAATAAAGAGGAAAACAAATGGACAGGGTGGTCCCCACACCAGTTTCTCTAGTCGGAAGGGTGACGAATGCTGCTCTGTAAGGTCTGATGGAGAGGACCCTCTGAACACTTCGTGCAGGAAGAAAGGCCTGCACAAAGTCCACTCGTGATGTGGACTGCACTCTGGCAGCCAAAGGCTGATGTAAACCCCCCAAAAAACTACCCTTCACTTTCCACACTGCAGCAGCTACAGGCAGAGGCTCTGGGTCCACAGCTAGCATCAGACTCCAAACAGTGTATCGCTGGGCCAAGCACTTCACCTCACAAAGCCTCAGGGAGAAGGTGAAGAATATTCAGGCTGGTGAGTGAGTCATTATTCAAACTATTTCTTTTTAAAGTGCATGTGTGTATGTACGTGTGGGTGTCTGTGTGCCGTGCACGTGTGTATGTGTGTAGGGGTGCGTGTGTGCAGGTGTGCAGGCACTCTCTTGCCCCAGCACATAGGTGATGTTCAGAGGACAACCGTGAGAACTGGCTCTCTCCTGCTATCTTTGAGAACCCAGGTCTTGAACTCAGGTCCTCAGCTCCATGGACAACGCCTGTGCCTATGGAGCCACCTCTCCAGCTCTATTCATACTTACAACTCCAGCAAAACAATTAGGCTGAAGGAAATTGAGTCTCCAGTAGCTTACCCCTGCTGCTGGTTCTGCAGCATTTGAGCCCAGCGACTCTTTTCCTAAAACTCTTCCCCGCCCACTTTCCCTCTGCAGCCTTGAGGAAGTACCCACACAGGTACTGCCACTTCCCTCTAAACTCTTCCCCAGGGTAGCCCATCAGATGGATGATGAGCCCGTCCTGAAAATCCTGCCCTAGGTTTGCTTCCAGGGAAGAAAAAGCACTTTATAATTCGACCTTCTTCTCTTAAGGCTTCATTCACTCTGAGTCACCTTCCACATGAGTGGGGTTTCCAGTCTTTGTGGGAATCAGCTGGCCCTCCTTATGTGGGTGATTGCTCCCCGCCCCTCTATTCCAGGCCCTGGTATCTCCCACCGCCCATCCCACTGCTCTTCAGCAAGCAGTGAGCTCTGGATCCAGGTAGAGGGTCTCCTTGCCCTTCATCCATTTGCAGTGTTGCTTTGGCTGTCCAAGCCTACAACCCATCCGTGTGAACTTTAGGATAACTGTGTCCAAACTCCTGCTGGACTTTTGATAGGAATTGAGATTGCCTAGTCTCTCTGATGAATTGGTTTCCTTGATTGGTAATATACTTCCCTCTAAAATATATTTATATTATATAAATAATATAAAATATGATATAAGCATTTTGTATTTTTGAATTATGCTTATATGTGTCTCATACCCTTTTAATTTCTACCTACTTATATCTTGACATTTGGATTAAGATTCATACAGTTGAATTATAGTCAGGTTGTTTTTATTCATTCTGTCCATCTGTCTTTCACTCTTTTAATTCAACTATTCATTGCTGCAATACTTTTAAATCATTTATTAAACATTGTCAATTACTAATATATTGTGAATATATTGGTGCTATTATTTTTAGTACACCTTATTGAGTCTACTTGGAGTTTCTCTGGGTCCTTTGTTTCTGCTTTCCTGGGGATTATCATTTTATCTGCTTCTTCTGTTATATTTTGGAGTGCATCTCTCTGTACAGCTTTTAAGTGACTACTTCGGATGTGGTATGTTCAGAACATATCACTGTCAGCATTTTTAATAAGATCGACATGTAGAACCTATCTCTTTTGGGGTCCCTTACTCTCCTCTATTCGGGGTGGCACCAAGTGTTCCCTCTGTGTTCCTGCAGCCCCATGTTAGATGGCTTGTACATCAACTGTCACACATGTGTGCAAACATGAAGAGAAATAATATCTGCTCCACTCACTTGGGAGCTTGCTCTTTCCTGGTCCTGTTTTAATTCCAAATATTCAAATTTCCAGCATTTCTTGCACCTTCTGTTTACAAAAGTCTCTATGGCCTTTCCAGCATAAGTCAGCTGACAGCCAGGCTTTAGGTTTCTCTCATTTCAATCTGCCTTCCCTACCATTCATGAAAAATATTTTCCTAACTATGAGATTCTAGTTTGCAGAGGTTTTCTCTCTATTTAAACATTTTTGTTATTGTATTTATTCCCTTTCGTGTGTGTGTGTGTGTGTGTGTGTGTGTGTGTGTGTGTACACACGTCATCACACACACATGGGGGTCAGAGAACAACTCGTAGGAATCAATTCTCTCAGTTCTCTCCTCCCACCATGTTGGTTCCAAGGATTGAGCTCAAGTCACTGGGCTTGGTGGCGAGTGATATCACCTGCTGCCTTTCCCCAGGCCCAGTAGTGCTTCTGGGCTAGCACAGGGCAGGGATGGGGGGAGCCTCTTCCTACTAAGCTCTGTGGAGAAATTCAGGAGGACATTTGGGCTGAAAGGCACCATTCCTAAGAAAGGCCTACAACTCCAGATACAGCCCAGCAAAATGGGAGCCTTCGGTGGGTAAACATTTGTCTGTGTGTCTTGCTGGAGTGCTGTGTGGCAGATGCCCAGAAGTTTCTGATTTTCTCATCCTTTGCACCCAGAGAACAGACTGTTGGGGTGGGCTTGTCCGTTTCCATAGCTGTGGTTCTGAAGGACAGCCTTCTCCATCTCCATTTGAGGCTTGAATAGGGCAAGTAAGAGCCCAGTTGAGGCAGCCTGCTCCTTCCTTGGGCACCAAGGTCTTCCACTTCCCTGCCATGCTTTAACTTTCAGTGTTTCCCTCTGTTTCAAGTATACAATCTCAGAGGGTTTTAGCTGTATTTAATGAGAGAGAGTGATAGAAAAAGCATGTCTATACATTTTGGGAGAGAAGATCTGTGTGTCAATTTTGAAATATGTTTCCACAGATGCAAAGCATTCTCCAAATTACGCCACAATCTCTGGTGCCGAGGCAATAATTTTAAACATAGCTTTAAAAGCTTTAACAAAGGCAACGTGTCTGATTAGCAAATAACTCGACTCAGAAGCAATCAGATCACTTCAGGGTCTTTAAAATGAATGATAATGGAAAGTTTGTGCCAGGTTGTCAAAGAGAGAGTCAAAGGGAAATTTGTAGACATGGTACTTTAATTTTTAAACAAGGAAAGGTGAAAATAAATTATTTAAATGTTTGGCTCCATAGATTTTTCAAGAGGAAGCCAGGAAGTCAAAGGAAATAAAATGAAGATTAATCAGATTGATAAATCAGAAACTAAGAAGGGGGAAGTTGCTCTTTTAGGCTCATCCACGAGTTGATTTCTAAAATAACAAAATGTGTAGACAAATTTTTGACAGTTATAATCAAGGTGTTAAGATATCAGGCAATGAAATCCAAGACTATAGAAAATGAGTGTTGAAAGAAGTTCTCACTGTAGAAAATATTTTGAATTATTAAAAATAATTTTTAAGTTTTGCATTAACAATGAAGTTTTTGTAAAGTGAACTATTTTCTGGCAGAAAAGTTACCACCACTGACGGATAAATAATGGGAACGTTTTCAAGTTGTATAATTGGAATGATTGCTACAGAAACAACCTCAAAAGCACAAGTTCAGGCTTATTTTCTACGTGTACGAACAGGATGTTCTCATCCTCAACAGTGCTCTACAGTATGTGAAAGCAGGAAAGGGTTCTAATCTAATGTCTTGGTCCTTCACTGTGCGCGGGTTCTCAGGAGAGTCCAATGGGTGTGCTGCTTACCAGGAGCTGGCCTCCCAGAGTGGGGAGAACAGCCAGAGACTGAGAAAATGTACACACGAATCCCAAACCTACACTAGTGTCTTTTCTTTCAGAGGCCTCTGTTCAAATCAAGACAGATAGACTATTTCCTTAAGACTAGCAATGAGTGAAACCACATTAAATACATAGCATGTGCTCTCAGTGGAGAAGCAAGTCATTTAAAATCAAACCTGCTTAAGAAGGTCTCCAGAGTTAACAGATAAAGAATTTTTTTTATTTAATAAAATGAAAATGATCTATAGATCATAGATTTTTTAAACAAAATTATTTTATATTTGCCAGAAATACTGATTTATCAAGAAGGGTATTTAATGAGCATTTTTCAATAAATAAAACCCATGGTATCAACTAAAAGGAAGAATTTGGAACTATAAATGAGTCCAAAACAGTGACAAATTTTAAAACAATTTTAAAAACTCTTTATTTACAGCTATAAAACCCTTGAAGAAAAAAGTAACCAGAAAAATATCTTTCACAGTTTCAACCTAAACATGTACCACCAGGAGGAAAAAAATTAAAACTTTTGAAGGTATTTAAAACCTCAAAATACACAAATTCTTCAAATAAATGAAAATACAAAGCTACATTTTCCTATGGGATGAGTGACTATTTTTAAAGATATTGTTTATTCTCAAATTAAAACATGAAAATGCTAAGTGACATAGAGACCAGTAAATGGACTAGTTTGAAGAAACGAGAATAGAGAGGGTGCATGCATTTAACTTGGCCAAACATGGTTAATAGATGTGAAGCTAACTAGAAACACCACTGGAACAGAGAGGAGAGAGAGACATAAAGAGTCGCGTTCCCTGCATACCTTGGAATTCAATAATCCACGTGTCCCTTGTTGATGAAGAGATAATTAACCAATTAATTACTGAGGGAACAACAATTCTGTGTCTTGTCCACCCAAGCTGCCCAATGCACAGGAGATCACTGTGAGTCTTGAGAGTGTAAGAAGTAAAAGAGATGCCAGGGTAACCATGGACTTGTAAGTTTATAACCCAAACACAAAATAACAGTGCAAACATTCACTTACGGGATTTTAATTAGCACTCTAGCAAATGTAGAATGTCAATGGCAAACTTCTGACATATTAATGATCTCTTTAACATATAAAAGGCAGAGGCCCCAGAAAATAAAATAGGTCCTAATTGATAAGTAATGACTAATGGTTACCAAATTGCGTTCTTCTCAAAACGACTTCACAAGCAAAAACAAAACAAAAACACCTGATATTGAGGATTGCCATAACATATGTATTTTAACTCAAAACTAAATAAATGTTTATACACATATGTATACATATATGTCATAGGAACCTGTGTATAAACACATATATTTATGTAATACAAAGCTTTTATACTAACTGCTAACAAACGCTAACAGGATTCTCTAGTTCACAAAGGGACATATTAGTGCAATTGATAAACGCAGCCCAAGAATGACTGACCGCTGAAGAAAATACCATATCCATGTTGTAATTGCCTCCAGGGGACTGGGTGTTGGTTTTTCCCTTGCTGATGAAGTCTTTCTCTGGTAGCTTCTCCTCTAGGGCATCTGGAAGAACAGCTACCCCAAGCTGCGAGTAGCCATTCACAGACATTGGCAATAAAACATGCAAGGATTGGCCAGGAAGTGAAATCTCAGGCTCTTGAGTGGGTGCCAGAGGCACGGTGTGTCATTTCCTGTCACCCTAGAAGCTCAGAAGGCCTGGGATTTCCATCATGCCCCCTGCTGCAGCCCACAGCCCTGGTTCCTGTTCACCTATCTGCACACTGAATATTTAACACTATTTCCAGAATTTAGAAACTTCCCCTTCAATTATTTCCAATTTTGTTATTTGTACTTTGACTATTTCGATCCTATTAAATATAGACAAAAACCAACCAAAAAATCCAAATAAACAAAAACAAACCCTTGACTTCCCAAAGCAAGATTTTTTTTAATTAATTAGAAGCTGAAGGGAATTAGGAAAGCCAACTACCCTTCCTGCAGACACATAGGTATCTATGCTTTATTTTGCAACTGTGGGAAGAAAGCAAACAGCTTTTACCAGTCCTGGTAATTGCCCCTTCCAGACTGTCTGCTGATACCCAGGCTTTGTTTCCATGGGGCTCCCTCTTTGCACCTCGCTGCTTCTTCCTGTTTCTTCCTCTCAACCCGCAGACCCTTCAGGGATGACATGGAGATGCCTGGCAGCCCAGTTCCTTGTGAGATGCCACGCAGGCACCAGCTGAACCTTCCGTGGAGCCTGGGAGCCGAGTAAACAGCAGCGGCAGAGACTGCAGAGCGGTCTGTCTGTCAGTGCGCTCCTGACTGCATGTCATCTTGGAGCCCTGGACTGGCTGTCTCCCAGGCAGCCGTTACCTGCAGTGGCTGGACTCGGCTCTCCACGCCCGCCCAGCCCTCCCTCTCTGCTGAGCTGCCTGCTCGCTCGTCAGCCCGGAGAGCTACAGGTGCAGGCTGGCATCCCAGGAGCCTTGGGATGTGTCAGGAGAGGCAAAATACATCCAGGGAGATCTGCCGGGCTGCGGTGTTTATGACACACAGTCTCAAACCCACTGGTCGCAATTGTAAAGTGCTTCATTTTCCCCCTAGCTGTTCTTGCCTCTCTCTGCCAGGCTGGCCCAGCAGCTGACATCACAGGAGGGAGGAGGACTACTCAGTTGTCGACCCAGTGGTGCAGAAATGTGTGTGTGTGTGTGTGTGTGTGTATACACAAAGACCAGAAAGAGGCAGGCTGACAAATGCTTGTTTCTTGGTAAAAGATCAGTGTCAGAGATACATCAAACTGCTTTTGTACAGCAAATTCACAAAATAAGCCCCCACCCCTACCTCCTAAGCCTTCCCCCCAAAGATGATACATCCCCACTTCAGGGGCCACCAGTGAGGACTGGTACCAGCCCTGACTTCTCCACTCAGCCCCTGTGCTCCCTTTAAAGGGTTCCTAAGCCCCTGGGGGTGGGCAACATTGGTAAAGTCAACTCAGAATGTGTCTAGGTTCCCACATCAACATACTCCATATAAACTAGCCTGCACCACAGGGACTACAGAGAGCCCAGGGCATTGTGGGAGTCCTTTGCCTCCCCTCCACAACGGAGATGGAGACAAGAAGGAGAAGGGAAAAAAATAGCACAGAAGAAAGAGAGGCAAATGGCTGCAGTCTAGCAAAGACAAGCACTAAGTCGTTAAATGAAGCCACATAAATAGATAGGGTGTTCACATTGTATCAAAAACGATGCTGACATTACAGGGCTGTGAAGCTCAGACCTGGATGCCTCGTCCTTGGTGATGAGAGCTCTCACCAGTAGAGAGGAGCTGCGGGATGCGTTCTGCCACCCAGCTCCCAGCCGCCTGGCTAGCTTATGCCCCGAAATAACAACACACAAACTATATTCGTTTAAACACTGCTTGGCCCATTTCTATTAATGTGTGTAGCACCACGAGGTGAGCTTACCGGGAAGATTCTAGCCTACGTCCATCCTGGGTCAGAGCTTCATCGCGTCTGCCCTGGAGAGGAGAGGCTTGGCGTCTGAGCTCACTTCCTCTTCCTCCCAGCATTCTGTTCTGTTTACTCCACCCACCTGTGTTCTAACCTATCAGGCCAAGCAGTTTCTTTATTAATTAACCAATGACCTTCCTCCATCACTCACCTCTCTGGAAAGCATGCTGAGGTTCCTAGTCACTGGGCAGAGACAGCAGGGCCAAGGAGGACCTGAACTCCACAGCCTGAGTTCAGACATGGGAGCCCATGGGGATCCTTCAAGGAAAGACCACACTTGCTTACATTGCCAAAAGACTCCCCTCCCAAACACAGTAAAGACAAATTAAAAATAAACCCACAACCCAGCCATGAAGCATAAGGAAGATAGCTTTGTGGGAAGGATTTCGGGAGAGGAGGAGACAGGAGCATTTGAGAAAGGCCAGTGGTGTTCTGCCGGCATGAATGTCAGGCCCTGGGATAAGGGTCGCACATGAAGGAGAGAGTTCCCTCTTGACTCCCTGAAGCAGGAGCGAGTGACATGTTTCAGATGCCCAAAGATGGCTTTCCTGTTACCTTCCAAACTTCGACCCTACTATCACATGTGTGTGTGTGTGTGTGTGCATCCATGTGCACGTGTGTGGTGTGTATGCTGAGTGTGCTTGCATGTGTGCATGTGTGTGGTATGTGTGTGCATGCATGTGCATGTGTGTGTGCACATGGGCTGTGTGTGCTTGCATGGGTGCATGCATGTGGTGTGTGTGGGGGTGCGTGTTTGCATGTGTGTGTGGCTACATGTAGTGTGTGCATGCATGGGTGCATGTGGTATGTCTGTGTGTGCATACATGTGGTATGTGCATGCATGTGTGTGTGTGTGTGTGTGTGTGAACATCACTGTGGGGTAGTGCAGAACAAGTACCTGTATGCTAAAGCATGCATGTGGAGGTCAGGAAACAACTTTGAGTGTTGGTACTCAGCTGCCACCCTGTTTGAGACAGGCTCTCTTATTCTCTGGTGCATACTCCAGGACACTGGAGCACAAGCCTCCAGAGAGTCTCCTGGCTCCATCTACCACCCAGTCCTAGGATCCCTGGAATTACAAACACGGTCAAATATGCTGGGCTTTTTACATGTGTGCTGGGGATTTGAACTCACATCCTCCTGCCGGTATAAAAAGCCATCTCCCCAAGTTCTAACCTTTAAAAAAATTATTAACATATATTAATTATAGATAATAATGGGTTTATTACAAGATACATATGTGTGCATCTGATTCAATCCTCCATTTCCTCCTGCTTCTCGTGGTCCCTTTCTTCTCATCTGATCTCCTGTCTGCTTTTATATCTTCTTGTTTTCGTAAGCAGCTCTACTAGATCATTTTTAGGTGAAATATGTTATAGTTTTCAGTGTTTGAAAGGAAAATATAAACAGCGAACTCTTCAAATGCGGAAATTTTTTGTTGTCATTTTGTTTCTAACTCTTCCTAAGGAATGTCATTGTTTGTCCTCGGCTGGTCCTTCCGCAGCCAGCAGTGGCAGGGCTCACTTGCCAGAGTGACATGCTAATTCCACAGTCTCGCGCTCTGAGCTCTGTCTAGGCTGACAGGTTCGGCCTGCTTTGTGCAGAGTGGGATGTTTCCAGGCCTGGCTGTGGCCTTATTGTTCAGCACGGAGCTGGTTTGCAGATAAAGGCGACCCTGTCAGGGGTTCTGAATAGCTCCCAGCTAATTGCTGACCCGAAAAGGCCCAATTAGCTGCTCAGTGCGCAGCAAGGGGCCCTGGGGACCCAGAGCTCCTTGCAGTCTCATTGTGCCACTCACCATGTGCCTACCTGGGCTGAGGGCTTTGTAGTGCCTTTCGGCAGATCAAAGGCTTCCAGTAAGAATGATGCAGGATCAACAGGCTAGCGCACAGGGATGCACATCACAGACACCCAGAGGGCCGGGGTTGAGAACAGGGCCCGGCGTGGTTTTCCTGTGCAGGTCTCAGCATGCCGCCCTGGTGCTGAATTTGATAAAATAATCCTAAGCATTTAGTTGCGATAAACTCCAGAATGATCAGCCACAGATACAGTTCAGAGGGTTCCCCTGTGACTCTGTCACACGTGGGAACCTTAAGAGCAGAGACGTCCCCTCCGTCTGTAACCCTAGCACTGGGATACCCAGATGCACCTGCCAGGCACTTGCTGTCTAACCAGGAAGTCCTCCTGGGTGTCCTCTGTTCACATTGTGAACTGTTGAAAACAGAAAAGAGAGAGCAGACAGCTGCACCCCACCCTCTAACAACACAGGGAACCCCATGGCTGAAACTTGCTTCTTTGTTAGAAGATGACACACCTCATGAGGACAGACAAGATCACAGTTTGTCATGCCCACAGGATCCCCAATTCATCAATGGTCCTCACCTGTCACTGGTTTTCAATGTGCTTTGAAACCAAGAGCATGATTACACACAAAACTCTGGCACCATGGTACTGTGAAAAAGTTAGAACACAATTTTCAGAAGCTGGTTCTCTCCCTTCATAATGTGCATCCAAGGGTTAAAAAAAAACTCAGGGTTTTTTTTAAACAATCATTAACATAACTTTATCAATATAGACATTTGCAAACAAAGTGAACGGCGCTAGAATTAATGGTTTTCTGGTAACTTCTCCTTCTCATGTACAACGTCAAAAATTATTTCATTCATGTTTGTCCAAATTCACATTTTTTTTAAACAAGAGTCACAGGAAAACAGGCTTCTAAAATATTCTGGAACCATACGCTTACCACAAAACCATATTTCATGTTTTTGGACCTTTTCATTATTTCATACATATATATAGTACTAGCACCTTAGAAGGCAAATGACTCCAAAAAAAAGGAAAACAATCACTTATTGTGCCAACTACAGTCAATCATCTGAACTCAGGTTTGATTAGACATAGTAACAAGCCCTTTTTACCCACTGAGCCATTGTGCTGGCCTTATCTACGCTTCCCACTGATTTCCAGTTCATCGTAGGCTTTGTTTCTCCTGTGTAGCTGTTTATGTCTTGCTGACATGAAAGGCTCTGAGTTGCTTCGATGAATGTTTGGGTTCTCTCGGGACATGAGCGTGTTTCTACTTTATCAAGCAATGGAGTGACTCTCCCTCTTTCCCACATCAGGAGCTCAGACACACTCGGGGCATACTTCCTCTCAGGAGCTCCTTGGCTTTATGTATGTATTTACCTCTTACGTGTAGCCAGGTCTGACTGTTTTCTTTTAGCTATGAGATTTTATGTAACCTGTGCCCTAGGTTGGAGTCTTGGGCTCTTCAAACAGCCATCCCCTTAGTCCAGTACCACATCATTTTAATAACTATCTCATAAATTTTAATATCAGATTAGCATGACTTCCTCATTACTCTTCAAAAACTTTTTAAAATATATTAATTTTAATTACTTAAGATGAATTTTAGAATCATTTTGTCATGTTTAAATAAAATTACTGTTTGGAATTTGACAAAATTAAACAAATGAATTGGTGGCAGACAGGTAGCTCACGGCATGATGAATGGCTCCCCTCCCGACTTTCATACAGCCCTTATGAGGTCTTCTTGCGAGCCCCCTGTCTGGGTCGGGGTACTTCCTCACTCCCTGACTCTCAGCTTGCTTGTGACTTTGGGTGGATATGATGCTGTGCCGGTCCCTAGCCTGGCCTTCTACAAGGAGTTGGGAGGACTATCACACACCCATGTAGCTCTGTTCAGATACCATGGGCTCAAACCTGAGCTAGCCCTCTAGAAAGTGAAGGGCCTCCAAGCAGGCAATCTCCAGTGACATCCCTCACTGTCCCTGAGCTGGGCCCAAATGATCAACCTGCTGAACTGTCAGGAAAAGAAATGGCTCTTTAACGACACTTGAAAGAGGCTTAATTGTCAAAGAAAGCAAATAACACATACCTGAGTGTCCACATTTCTGCTCTGGGTAGAAGGCTGTCCTAGTTTATATGCTGGCGCCCTGATCTCCAGAAGGGTCATATTTAGAAAAGGGTCTTTGCAGGAGTCATTAAGGTGGAGTCATGACCCATCCTAATGACATCATTTCAACCTGATAGAGTTACAGACTTTGTTTACATATAGAGGAGCATTCATAGGCACCAGGGGCTAGCAGACAAGCTTTCTGCCTTTTCTGAGCTACTGCTCAATCTTGACACCAACGCTTCTCTGTGCATGCCAAGCACACAGAAAGCATGTGTCCCTCTGAGGGTGGGACTCAGTACAGAGCAGGCTCTGAGCTCCTCCAGCGAGCTGTGAAGAGAGCAGCCGGAGTGTTTGCTGCAGGCGAATTAGTGCACGACCGGGGTGGGGGAAAGATCTAATGCTCAACATTGAGAACAGGTATCTTTATGCTTCCCAAATTTTACCATCTACGAGACAGTGAATTATATGTAGAGAATCTGTGTGGGTTACGGGAGCCAATGCCAATAAGACTCAGGGCAAGTTCCCTCTGTCCTGACAGCAAGAAGCAGCAAGGGGACCAATGCCACAGAGATATAGGCACGCTGGTTGTGCTGGAGAGGATGCACACTTAGAAGGGCTAAGCACTAGCTCCTCACTGCAGCCCAGGAGGTAAAGAAAACCAAGGGTATGGTGATATGTTGTTTGTGCTTTAACAGATAAAGCTTGCCTGAAGATAAGAGCACACAGCTAACCATACCGGTTAGCCATCGAATCCTGGCAGTAGTGGCACAAACCTTTGAGTTCCCAGCCCCAAGGCTGGCGGCTGCATCTTTCTGGGGAAGATTGGCAGCTGTTGCTTTTGATACTGATCTGGGAAGCAGGCTCCTGCTACTTCAGGCTAATTCACAAGGCTATGCTTCAAGTTCTTAAGAACACATTTAAAGCACCACTCGACTAATTTACAGGAGTCAACAGCAGACAAACACTGCGTGATAGAAAACCATCTTACTCATCCATGAAAGGACATAGGCACTTTTAATTATTCCCTTTCTTCTTTTGTTAATTTTTGCTGGTTTCTTCATCTTATCTATCTCCTTTCACTCTTGCTTTTCTTAAAAAAATAAACTAGGTAAGAATTCAATTAAAAAGATTGGCAGATGTAATAAATTTTACCCATACCCACAATAATTATTTTGACATTTAAATAGTATCTTGATTAATCCTTCTTCTAATTGAAATGTTGTTGAGATAATCATAGGATCATGCGCAAGTTCTGAGACTACCACAGGGAAATCCTTTGTTGACTTTCCCCATCTCTCCCGTGGTAATGTTTTACAAAATCATATTATAATATCAACTTCCGAGAAAGATGGTGGCTCAGAAGCCACTACTGTGAAACGTGGTGAGACACAGGCCTGCCTGTCAGAGAGAGAAAAAAAAAAAAAAACTAAAGAGAAAGCAATGTGCATAGGATGGTTGTGCCCCGTCAGGAAGCAGCCAGGCTAGCCCCAGCTGCACCACGTCGCTTATGTCAAACCTTCCCAGAGGAGGCTGCCAGTGATGCTCTCCCCTCCTGGCCATGGATGAGCTGAAGAGAGACTGCCAGAGACTGGGAAAGCGCGCATGGAGAGATGGCCAGAAACGGAGAAGTATAGCATGGGATCCTGGGGCCGAGATTCCCCATGGCTCTCTGGACGCAACTGCCCGGCACTGTCTTAGTGAGAGACACAGGAACGTGATGTGCCTGCCGGACGTCCATGGTCTCCTCACTCGTACTGAGAAAGGTACTTCAGGTGGGAAGGTCTTCCACGCACCCCACCCCCAGGGCCCCAGTCACAGGAAGACATTTATGTGGACGGAGCACTCCCCAGCACCAGCGACCAAGTTGTGGCCGGAGGGCAGTGAATCTCAGACCGCAGAATTTCAGCAGGAACTGGAATTCCCGCAGAGCAAGCCTCATCAGCAGGACCCATAAGTTAACTTGTTTGCCTTCCTGAGACTAACAGCGCTCCCCACTCCTAGACTGCTCCAGACGACAGGAAAGGGGAGTGGGACTACATCACCATCGCCTCGGCCAGGAAGAAATACTGACCGAGTTTCTAGCACCTTCTATTTCACTTCTGCTAATAGTTTTAATTTATATGTACTTTTGAAAGTTTTCACTGCTGGGCTTGGATTGCTCCATGGGCATTTAAAGCAGCGTCCTTGCTCGAGCAGCTTCTCTGACAGAGCTGTCCCTGCAGCGACTCTGTCGCGTTTTCCTGCTGTTTTTCATGGCCCTAACCCATGTGCTTTCCATCCCAATTATAATTTCCTCCTTCTCTCTTTACTCCCCGTCCTCCTCTTGCTACTTAATTATTGATAACGTTATCCTAAAAATCGATAATTAGCAATATAAACTGTCTGAGGGCTACTGTCCCCAAACCTTATCAGGGACTCGACTGACATGGACAAGTGTATTCTGCTGCCAGTTAGCTCCGGGACTGCTGTCAGGCCTGTGTCTGTCACTCCAGCTGGCGTCCCCACTCCACAGTGTACGCCAAATGAAGACAACTCATCGGGAAGAAGCATGCAGGAAAAAAAAGAAAGAAAGAAAAGGAAGCAGTAGAATAATTAAAACTAGAGGACACCCCAGCCCTAAAGAGGTACAAAATGCAATAGGAAAACAAAACCACAATATCAAGATGATAACATACTAAGACATCTTGAAAAGTTTACAACACTTCAGTATCTGAAACCAAAGATAACGAGATGGCTGAATATAAATATACACGTGTATATACTGCGCACACACGCGCGTGCTCACACACACACACTGCACAGTTCTACTTTCAACAATTAGTGATCACTTAGAGAACTCGAACAGATGAATGACATAGGGACTCAGCTCAGGATTGGACAAGACAATTAGCAGAGAGGATGAGATAGTCTGTAATTTGGAAGAGAAGTTTAAAACCTCGGAGGAAATATTCAACAAGCAAATTGTGATTCTAGAAAGGAATCAAGAGAAATGCCGGGAAAGTGAACTGATTAAATTTAAAGGAAATGAGCACTGGAAAATATCAGGAGCCAAGAGCAAGCAAGAGGTTGGATGTCAGTGATGAACTGGAGCACAGAGAAAACAGCGCATTCAGGCACGAGTAGTGGGGGTAGAGACGAGCATGAGCAAACCCTCCTGGAGCTCTGAGACACTTCAAGACACCACACCTACGAACGCACAGAGCAGAAAGAATGGATAGAAATGCTAAAGGCATAGCCTTGTGGTCAGTGAATTAACAGAAAAAATATCCAAACCTAGAGAAAGAAATGGATACCCAAATATATATAAGCCCTAAACAGACATGAGGACCAAATACATCATAGTCAAAATAACCAAAGCACAAAACAAAGATGCTATTAAAAACATGTGGGGAAGGGGCTGGAGGGAGGGCTCAGCAGGTAAGAGCTCATACTGCCTCTCCAGGGGCTTTTTAAAGCTGTGCTGTGTTTTATATCAAAATCCTCACATGAGATCTTGGGGACAGGAGATTGATAAGTTACAGTTTGAAAAGGGACCAGGTGTCCAAGCCAAATTAGCATCAGTTGTTAACGTGACACAGTCCAGAGTCATCTGAGAGGAAAACCTTGATTTGAGGAGTTATCAAGATCAGACTGGCCAGTGGGCGTGTCTGTAGAGGATTGTCTTGATTATTACTTGATGTAAGAGGGCCCAGTCCACCGGAGGTAGTTCCTTTTCTAGGTAGGTGGTCTTGGGTTTCATAAGAAAGGAAGGGACTGTAGGCTGCAGCAGAGGAGCCAACAGGCAGTTTCCCTCCATGGTTTCTGCTCTCCTTCCCTGGCTGTGAGATCCCTGGGTGGAGGAAATGCTGTGTGCAATAGCAGGCAGTCCCCTCAAGTGTCTCCTCGAGCCCCCGGCCTTCCTCAGTGATTGCCCGTGCCTTGGAAATATAAACTAAAATAGAAGATGCTTTGGTGAGTGTTCCACGACAGCAACAGAAAGGAAAAACAAAGAAATTATTTAGGAATGCAACTTAAAATGACAGCAAGATGGTCGTTAGTGGCCTTTTTTGTTTCTATAATCTATTAGAGAAAGATGGGAAATGACCCACACTGGGTGACTTAGAAAATGAAGAGAAGGAACAAAAGACATGGCTCAGAGGGTAAAGGCACTTTCTAGGCAAGCCTGGTGGCCTGAGTTCCAGCTCAGGAACCTACATTGAAAAGAAAGGAAAGCACTGACTCCTGTCCTGTCTGCTGCAGACACACCATGGCACCCACACACATACATGGTGAATGCACGCATGCACAGGCACATGCAAACAGTTTTTAAGTAACTAAAAAAAAAAGTTGAAGTTCTATTAGATACTCTTTCATCTGCTTGAAAAGCTGCTAGATTTGACATTAAATATTTACGTGACTGGGTAAAACCCAAGGAGCTGATTGGGTAAATGCCGTCAAAAGTGGACTCACTGGGTTAGCTATTTTATGCTGTTTCTGCATCTGTAGTTGTTTTGGATGGGATCACTGTCTCCCCTGAGTTCCCATCACACAGCTGAAAGGATGGGCACCATGCTCCTTTACTGCGTTGACTTGAGAGAGATACTTTGAAGCTGTAGCTTCTTTACACGTGTACTTCTGAAGGAGTCCATTCAGTCTGAGTTATATAAAGTGCATGAAAGCCTTTCCTATATCATTAAAACTCACTGCAGATGTTGCTATTATCCTAAAATTCTAAGCAACTAGTGGTTGGAAAGAAGCTTGCGTGTACACTGCTGAAGACTCATAATGAGCCAAGCTGTAGAGAGAGAGACCACCCAAGAGATGCCCATTCATAATGCTTTCCATTCAGGTCAACCCAGCCAGCATTTATGGATGCCCCCACGATGCCACATGCCTTGCAGAGTTTCTTAAGAGTCCTGCCATGAAATTGCAACCATTCTGCTGGTTACTCCTGAAGCTTTAGCAATGGTGCTGCTAGGCCCACATGCTCTCTCCTCCACAGAAATCATCCCCATCCTCTACCTATATATCTATATCTTATCTATATCTATATATATATTTGTCCTGGTGCCTTCTCATGGGAGAGGTAAGGACTCCTCTTCCCATGATATCACTGGGTCCACAGATGCAGGAGCCCCTTACGGAAGCATCATCGCCTTTAGGAAGCAGATTTATAACAAATAATGCCTTTCACTTGTGTACAACAAGTCCCCATTTTCTGGATTAAGACAGAGGGCAGCTCCCAGGATTTACTGTCTCTGTGTGGCTGTCTTGTGATATGATCTCTCCAGGCTAGACAACACATGTGGGACAGTATACAGTCTCTCCAGGTAGACAATGCATGGGTGAGAGTATGCCACTTTGCTCTTTTTTTTTTTTTTTTTTGGAGCCTGTCCTGGAACTAGCTCTTGTAGACCAGGCTGGCTTCAAACACACAGAGATCCACCTGCCTCTGCCTCCCAAGTGCTGGGATTAAAGGTTTGCACCACCACCGCCACTTGCTTTTCTACTCTTTGCTTCTGGTGGTGGTAGTTTGGGGACTGTTCTTTAGAGATGGAATGGTGCTCTACTATGTGGTGCTGGCTATCCCTTTGTAGACAAATTGGCTTTAAGCTCTTGTCATTTCTTTAGCCCTGGCCTCCCAAGTGCTGAGATTGAGGTCACCATAATGACCCTGTTGTATCCCTATGCCTAGGTATCTAAGGGAACAACAGTTCCCACTACAGAGAGTGATCTTATACAATATGAAGCTATCTACAGCAAGGCTGTGGAGATGGCTCAATATGGAAGTGTGTGCTGCCCAAACTTACGGGTCTGAGTTATAGCCCCAGAACCCCTATCAATTCATATAACCCCAGCACTCCAGGAGGATCCCTGGAGCTCATTGGTTAGTCAACCCAGCTGAATACGTGAGCTGCAGGCCAGTGAGAGACCTAGTCTCAGAAAATTAGGCAGAGAATGACTGAGAAAGACACCCCACCTCAGCCTCTAGCCTCCATATGCATGTATACATGTGCACACACGTGAACATATACACACTGCGAATATCGAAAGCAGAAAATCTAAAGTAACCTCCCTAAAAAAATAACCTTAGAGAAAAGAACGGAGTTTAAGAATCAAGAGTCAAACGCATCTGCTCCAAATGCCAGCTCTGGAGCATTGGAAATGAGCAACTCTGGGCAAAGAATGAGCTGCGTCCACCCTGTCCACCGAGAATGAGCTGCGTCCACCCTGTCCACCGAGAATGAGATGCGTCCACCCTGTCCACCGAGAATGAGCTGCGTCCACCCTGTCCACCAAGAATGAGCTGCGTCCACCCTGCCCCCTGAGAATGGGCTGCGTCCACCCTGCCCACCGAGAATGAGCCACGCACACCCGCACACCCACACACCCGCCCCGACACAGTCCTTCGCAGTGTCTTTGTTCTGGACTCTATTAAAGAAAGAAGGAAAAAGACTAACTCTAGTTAGCTTCTTAGGAAATAGCCGAAAGGAACCAGAGAGATGGTTCGCAGGGTAAAGGCGCTTGCTGTGCAAGCCTGGCAGCCTGAGCAGGTTCTCGAGAACCTGCATGAAAGTGGAAGAGAAAAGCAACTCCTCAGAGCTGTCCTCTGGCCCCCAGACGAGCACCGTGGCGTCCACACCCACACATACACTATGCACGCATGCTCACACAGTAAACGGTTTAGAAGTGATGAAGAGTGTTGAAGGTCTATTAGATTTACCTTCGGTTGCTGGAAAGATACTAGATTTGATTATGTAAAAAGAAAGATTGTTGTATAAATCTCTCTATCAATCAGATGTTCCCCCCCCAATACAAGAAGCTCCCCTGCATGAGCTAGTTTCCTGGTTCAAAAGAGAAAGCTGATGACTGACCAACTGCATCTCTGTCTCTTCTGAGTTCTATGGTTTCCTGAGTCGGAAACAAAAGCTAAATGGTTGACTATGTTATACCGAGAATATGAAGGATTTTTCAAAAATTTATAAGGACAAAATATATATGTATGAGGAAAGAGTGTTTTTTACTCCTAAAGTAGAGTGTTCTTTTATTGGATGAAAACGCTTTCATAGAAACAGTGTTAGGGAGTTTTAAGACCAATGCATTTTTAAATGCTACAATTAAGCAGGCACGATTAGCTCACTTCAAGGGATTGCCAGATAAAATGCAAGCAGGAGTTTTCAACTAAAAACAGCATTTTTCTTTTCTTTATTTTTTCTTTTTATTTGAGACAGATTTTTTTCATATATTCTGATTATGATTTCCCCCTCCGCTTTTTCCAGCTCCTTCCCACCTCCCCTCCCATCCAGATCCACACCCTTTCTGTCTTTCATTAGAAAAGAAATAGGCTTTTAAGAGATAATAGTAAAGTATAATACAATAAGATAAAATAAAAACAAGCACATCGGAATAGGACAAAACAAAATAAAGGAAAAGCCCAAGAGAAGACACAAGAAACAGATATAGACCCACTTGTCTGAGAACTCAGAAATCCCATTAAAAAAAAACACAAAACCAGAGGACATAATGACATAATATATACTTGTGGAACTTGTATTATGAAGGACTTGTAGGGTTAAAAAAAAAGAAAGAAAAAACAATTAATTTTTAAATAAAGGAAGAAAAGAAAGAAAAGAGAAAAAAGAAAGAAAGAAAGAAAGAAAGAAAGAAAGAAAGAAAGAAAGAAAGGAAGGAAGGAAGGAAGGAAGAAAGAGAAAGAAGGAAAGAAAGAAAGGAAGGAAGGAAGGGAGGAAGGAAGGAAGGAAGGAAGGAAGGAAGGAAGGAAGGAAGGAAGGAAGGAAGGAAGAAAAGAAAGAAGAGCTGACACCCATTATGAGACAAGGTGCCCACAGATGCTGCTGAATTTGTTTCTTCATTGACCATCTACTGCTGGGCATGCAGCTTACCCCTAAGAGTAGTTTGCTTCTCCAATGAGAATCCTGTGGAGAAAACCAAAGTTTTATTTGTAAGATACTGGAGATGGTTTCTGGATTAGGGGTGGAACATATGTCCATTTCTTTCAGCCGTAGGACACCATCCTGTGCAGACCTGTGCAGGCCCAGGCATCCTGGTGCATTCAAATATGCACTGATCACATATTGATTAGGCAGGGCCTTGTCTTCATGGAGTCTTTCATCCTCAATGGCTTTTACACTCTCCCTGCCTCCTCTTCTACAGGGTTCCCTGAGCCCCGAGAGGGGAGGGATTTAATGAAGACATCCCATTTAGGGCTGAGTGTTCCAAGTTTCTCACTTTCTACATAATGACTGACTGCGAATCTCTGTGTTTGTTCCCACCCACTGCCAGAGGAAGCTTCTCTGATGATGGCTGAGCAACATACTTACCTATGAATATAGCAGAATAGCATTCGGGCTCATCTTATTGCTACCTTCCTCTAGTAAAACAGCAGTATTTGGTTTTACCCTAGGTCTCTGGGCTATCTAGTCTTAAGTTCTTGGCCAACCAAGCAAAACCTGGCATGGGTTCCATCTTGTGGAGTGAGCCTTAAGTCAAATCAGGTGTTAGTTGGTTACTCCCATGAGCTTTGTGCCACCATTACACTAATATATCTTGCAGTATGGACACCATTGCAAATCAAAGGGTTTTTGTCTGAGTTAATCTCCATCGGTAGTGTGAAAAGAACTTTCTAGAAACAGGACCACTAACCTGCAGGGGTGAAGACTCTAGACCAGTACCAACTCAACTTTTCCATGTAAACATGGAAAATTAAAATGAGCTGTGTAGGTATTGTCTTCTGCAAGAGGCCCTTGCCATCAATTTGTGAAGAGCAACCTATAGTCTTGGTAACATCCTGGGTTGTTTGGGGCATCCCATTGGAACCCTTTGGCTAACAACTTGTAGACAGAGGCTTCAATGATGTAGGCTGTCCCTCTGTGTATGTGCGGCTTTATTGGGTGATGAATAAAGCTTTGGCCTATGGCAAGGCAGAATAAAGACAGGTGGGAAATATGAACAGAGATATAGGGAAAGAAGAGGCAGAGTCAGGGAGATCCCATGTAGCTGACAAAGGAGACAGATGCTGGAGAACCTTTACCAGTTCTGAGTGATCGGGAAACGAATGAGCAGTCTTCATATACACAACTCAATTAGATGTAATCCATTCCTGGAACTGGAAGCTTCAGTGGTGACAAGAGATAAATACTTGGGCTCTGTCTCCCCTTTGGAAATTTCATTGAGATCACCTTCATCTTTGTGTGTATTTTAGAAAGTTTCTAAAGTATTAGGTTTTCATTCTCTACCTTAAATGATTTTTTATTTGGTTCCCTCTCCTCCCACTTCTTCCCTTACCCCCTCTCTTCTCCCACTCCCTGCTTGATTCTTCTGTTTCAGCACACACACTCCCTCTGCTCCTCCATAACTATCTTTTCTATTTCCCTTTCCTTTACTCTGTACCTAACTCCTGGGGTTCTATGAATTGGAGCTTGCTTATCGTTGACTTAACAGCTAATATCCACATATAAGTGATTACATACCATATTGTGTGTCTTTCTAGATCTTGGTTGTCTCACTCGGGATGATATTTTTTCCTAACCCATCCATTTACTTGTGAATTTCATGGTTTTATTTTTCAACAGTTGGATAATACTCCATTTTGTAAATGTACCACATTTTCTTTATCCGTTCATTTCTTCATCCATTTATCCAAACAACTAGGTTGTTTCCAATTCTAGCTATTATGAATAGAACAGCAATGAACAATAGTTGAGTAACTGTCACCATAATAGGATGAAGTGTCCTTTAGGTATATGTCCGAGAGTGGTATAGCTGGATATTGAGGTAGATTGAATCACATTTTCTTGTGAAACCACCACACGGATTTTCTTAAGAGCCACACAAGTCTGTACCTCCACCAGGAATAGATGATTGTTCCCTTTATTCTACATCCTTACTAGCAAGAACTGTCTCTTGTATTGTTAATCTTAGCCATTATGACAGGTGAAAGATGAAATCTCAAAATTGTTTTGACTTGCACTGATGAAGGATGTTGAACATTTCTTTAAGTGTCTCTCTACCACTTGAGATTCCTTTGTGGAGAATTCTGTTTAGATATGGACCTCACTTTTAATTAGGTTATTTGTTTTCTTGATATCTAGTTTTTGGGGTTCTTTATATATTTTTGGATATTAGCTCTTTATCAGATATATAGTTGGCAAAAAGCTTTTCCCATTCTGTAGGCTTCTGCTCTTTCTGAATGATGGTATTCTTTGCCTTACAGAAGTTTCTCAGTTCCATGATGTCTCATTTATTAGTTGTTGATCTTCTTTCTGCGCTGTGTTCTGTTTAAAAGTCTTTCCCTACACCAAAGAGTTCAAAGCTATTCCCCACTTTCTCTTCTATCATATTCAGTGTATCTGGTTTAATGTTGAGGACTTTGATCCATTTGGAATTAAGCTTTGTGCAGGGAGATAAGTATGGATCTATTTGCATTCCTCTATATGTAGATGCCTGGTTTAACCAGCACCATTTACTGGAGCTATACATTGTCTCTGCTCCCCTCCCTTCTTCCCCATCCCCTTCTACCTTCTCCTATGACCCCCACAATCCCAGTATACTCAAGAAATCTTGTCTTTTTCACCTTTCTATATAGATCCATGTATGTCTTTCTTAGGGTCCTCTTTGTTGTCTAGTTTCTCTGGGGTTGTGGCCTGTAGTCTGGTTTTCTCTTCTGGCTTCTTTTTAACAAAAAAACAACACACAAAACCAAATGTCCAAATATGTCCATATGTGTCTAGATTTATGTCGGGGTCATTAATTTGATTACATTAATTAACATATCTATTTTTGTGCCGTAACCATACTATTTTTATTACTATACTTCTGTAGTACGATTTGAGGTCAGAGATGGTGATACCTCCTGCAATTCTTTTATTAGTCAGGATTGTTTTAGCTATCCTGGATTTTCCTTTTGTTTCCACATGAAGCTGAAATTTGTCCTTTCAAGTTCTGTAAAGAACTGTTTTAGAATTTTGATAGGGAGTGCATTGGATCTGTGGATTGCTTTTGGTAGGATGGCCATCTACCACATTAATCCTACCGATTCATGAGCATGGGAGATCTTTCTATTTTCTGATATCGTCTTCAATTTCTTCCTTCAACATCTTAAACCTTTTTATCATATAAATCTTCCACTTGCTTGGTTAGAGTTACCCCAATGTAATTTATGTTTCTGAGGCTTTTGTAAAAGGTATTGATTCCCTGATGTCTTTCTCGGTCCATTTGTCATTTGTATATAGAAGGGCTACTGATTTTCATGAGTTAATTTTGTATCTTGCTACTTTGCTGAAAGTAGTTTTCCACTACAGGAGTTTTCTGGTGGAATTTTTAGGGTCATTTATGTATACTACCATGTCATCTGCAAATAAAAACACTTAATTTTTTTCCTTTCAGTTGTCTTATTGCTCGAGCTAATTTGTTCATGGTAATATTTTGTTTCCATGTATTTTACAGAGGATTTTTCATCACAGATATTGGCCTGTAGTGTTTTGTTGTGGCTGCTGTGTGTGTTGTTATGTTTTGCTTTTGTTGTTGTGTTTTTGCCTGGTTTGGGTGACAGAATAATATTGGCTTCATAGAAGGTATTTTAGAGTATTTTTTCTGATCCCATTTTTGGAATAATTTAAGAAGTATTGTCTATAGATCTTCTTTGAAAGTCTGGTAGAATTCTGCTGTGAATTCATCTGGGCCTAGGTGTTTTAGGTCCACTCTTTTTATTACTGTTTCAATCCATTCATTCTTATGGGTTGCTTTGGGTTGTTGATCATTTCTTGTGTGATGGGTTTAGCTGAATCTACAAATTTGCCCACTTTTATATTTTCCAACTTTAGGGAGTACAAGTTTTTAACATATTCCTTTATAATATTCTGAGTCCTTTTGGATTCTGTTGTACTGTTTCCTTGTTCATTTCTGATTCATTTCTATCTTTCTTTTGACTGGCTGGGCCAATGATCTATCAATTTTCTTTGTGTCTGTTTCATAAATTTTTGCTCTGGCTTTTTATTATTTCTTGCCATCTGCTGAATTTGAGTTTGGTTTGTTCTTGCTTTTCCAAATTCCTTCCTTATATCATAAAGTTATTTATTTGTGTTCCTTCTGACTTTTTAATGTAGGCACTTAAAACTATAAATTTTCCCCACCGGACTGCTTTTAATATGTCCCAGAAGTTTTCTTTTGTTGCATTCTCATTTTCATTTAGTTCCAGGAAATTTTTTATCTCTTTTTTGATTTCTTCTCTGAGCCATCCATCACTCGGTAATGAGTTGTTTAATCTCCGTGAGTTTGTGTACTTACTAGGGATTTGGTTTTTGTCAATTTTAAGTTTTATTGCATCATGGCCAAGTTGGATACACAGAGGCATGTCAATCTGGAGATGTTTTAAGATTTGCTTTGTGTCCCAGAGCATGATCTACAATAGAAAAGATTCTGTGTGCTGCTGAGTAGAATGTGCGTTTTCTGGTGTTTGTAGAATAATCTGCAGACATCTGTTTTTATCTACATATGTAGATATGTAAATGGGTAGATGCTTTTATCTACAGATATAGATGATATGCAAATGGAGAAATGTTTCATCTACAGATGTATATATGTAAATATATATGTAAATGGACAAATGTTTAACTCATTTGATATGAGATGCAATTCTGATGCATCTCTACTTATTTTTTGTCCAGGTGGCCTGTCAATTGAAGAAACCTGAGGATGAAATCACTGGCTATTAATGGGTTGATGTTAACTAATGTCTTTAATTCTAATAGTAGGCTTTTTCTGAAATTGGATGTAGCAGCATTTAATGCAAACATGTAAGGACTGTCATTAATTCTTGGTTAATTATTCCCTTGATTAGAAGAAACAGCTTTTATTTTTTTTCTAATTTTTAACTTTAGTTTGAAGTCTATTTCGTCAGGTGTTAGAATAGCAACACCTGTTTCCTTCCTGGTCCTGCCTGGCTGAAGTATTGAAGTATTTTCCCATCTTTTCACTTTAAGGGAGTGTTAATCTTTAAAGTTAAGAAGAGGGTTTTTTTTTTTTTTTCATGTAGACTACAGGAAGATGGACTTTGTTTCTTAACCCATTCACCCAGCCTGTGTCTTAGACAGTTATGGCCAATGATATTAAAAGTAATTACTGAAAGGCATGTGAGCATGTGTTAATTGCAACCAATTCTGTGCTGTGCTGTGTGTGTGTGTGTGTGTGTGTGTGTGTGTTCTGTTTGAGTTTTTATTCTTACTTTGCATTTCACTAATTATAGCTTCATCTGTTTTCTTCCTATGGTTTCTGGGCTATGCTTATCCCTCTCCTTAGATCCAATAAAGCAGTGCTTCTTATATTCTGTTTAAAATTGGCCCGCTGGTTGTGAATTCTTTTCTCACACTTGGGTCTTATAAAGTTTTTCTTCTCCTTGAGCTACAGCAGATAGTTTTCTGGGTAGTATGCTAAGGTGTCTGCTGTGGTCAGTTACAACCTGGAATGCATTGTTCCAGGCTCTTCTGGCTTTCAAGGTTTCCATTGAGAAATTAGCTATGTTTCTGGTGTTTTTTCCTGTGTATGTGTTGGGTCTGGCCCAACTTGTCTGTATGTTCCTGAGAAGGGGAATGTGGACCGAGGAAAAAAATAGACAAGAGACTGAAGATAGAGTCAGGAGGGCTTCCAGTGACTACTGTAAGAGAAACCCTGAGTTTATCACTCACAGTCCTTATAGATCCCGTCAAAAGGGGAGGTCACAAGACTCCCATGATACAAAGAACAAGCAAGTGTGATTACCTCCTTACATCTCAAAACACCTGGTAACCAAGCCCTAGGTCAAACATCCTGCTGCTGTCTGGTTTTTGAGTAGCAAGACATCCGGTAGCCACACCTTTGGCCAAACATCCTGTTATTTGGAGCAAGAATAGGTTTGAATTCTCTGACTTTTAGTCAAGATGGAATGGATCCAAAACTGTGAGCCCCCACTTCTGAGACTTCTGCCTTTTCTCTGGCAGCTTTCAGCTCTTTCTTAGTTCTGTATACTTGGTGTGGTATGCATGAATATTTCCTTTCCTGGTCAAGTCTAATTGGTGCTGTGTGCTTCTTGTATCTGTCTCTGCTTAGTTTGGGGGATTTTTCTTCTATGATCCTGTTAAAGATCTGATTTTTGCCATCTACCTTGGATTCTTTCTCCCTCTTCTATGCCGATAAAGTGAGGACTTTGTCTTCCCATAGCATCCCACATTTCTTATATTTTGCTTTCCTGTGCTTCATGGAATTTTACATATTCTTTGCGTATTTGGTCTAGTTCTTCTATTTTATCTTTGAATCCTGATATTTTTTCTTCTAGCCATAAAGCTTCCCCTTGAGTTTTCTAGTTGAGTTTTCCAATTTCAGCTTCATTTCAGCTTGAGTTCTCTTTATTTCTACTTACGGAATTTGGTTCTGAGCTCCTTTGTTGTCTTTATCATTTCATTCAGCCTTATGTTTGTGTTTTCTCAGGCATTATTCATGTGTTATTCTTTCTGAGTTCATTCTCTTCAAACTCATGGAGTTGCTTGTTTGTGTCTTCTTTAAACTCCCCGAATTCTTTGGTGAAGTTTCCTATATGTTGCTTGAAATTCTGTGTTTTGGGCTTCATCTAGGTAATTCATTGGAGAACATTCTATAGGACTGATGGACTTGTAGTGGATATTCACATTGTTTTTATAATGGGAGTTGGGCCTGTAGATGTATTGTATGTCTGATATGGGTACAGCAGGCTGGGTTGGTATTCAGAATGTGCCACCTAGCCTGAGACTGAAGATTAGGGAAAGGGCAGATAGGACTTACCAGGCTGGGCCAACCCTTGTTTGTGGCACCTGATGTAGGCCTGGAAATTAGGGTTGGGTCAAGAAGATTCACTAGCCCGCACAAGAGCACAGGATGTCTGAGCCTGGTTGGGCCTGGAAGATGAGTTTGGTGTAAGCAGCTGTGGGTTGAGTGGAGCTGAGAATGTTCATGTCTTATGCAGGAGAGCTCAGAGAGATTACCCATGTCTCTGTGCCACATGGATGAGCCGGAGGGTACCTGTCAGGGTCTGGTGAGTCCCAAATGGAGGGAAAACTGTGAAAAGGTCATGATTAGGATCTCTGGTAAACAGCTATGTGCAAATTGGATTTGGGAGGAGCTGTGCTGGAGACCACAGGTAGGTTCCCTGTTGTGGATGATCTAACAGATGAAGAAGTTGCAAAGTCAGCTCTTACTGTGTACTTCATCCTGCCTTTCCATACACACATTGCCAGGCAAGTATTTCGCCCACCGAGCTGCATGCCCGGCCCTCTGCACATTTATTTCTGTCTCAGCTTCCTTAGTCATGCTTGTCTCTTTTTAAACTCATACTGTTTGTCCTTTCACTCTTTAGTCTGAAATATTCTCTCACAAACAGGCTACATACTTAGAGACTTGTCTTTTCTTAATTAGATTCAATTAGAAATGTTTGTTACCTTCATTTCATCTTCCTGTTTTATGTGGCTCCTTTTGTACCTCTGATATCATCCCATCGCCTTCTTGCCCAGGCATCTCATCTTGTGCTTCTCATGTGGGAACCTCACTGGTAGCAGAAGCCAGCATGGAACTGGTCCAAGCTGAGGATTTCATTGGCTCTTAACAGAAAGTAGCTGTGGAGGGATGTCAGCAGTTCTGGGTGAGATCCGCTCAGTATCTGTCTCAGTTACCGTCCTACTGCTGTGAAGAGACACCATGACCAAGGAAACCCTTATTAAAGAAAACATTTAACTAGGGGCTAGCTTATAGTTCTAGAGGGTTAGCCTGTTATCAATCATGGCAGGGAGTATGGCAGCATGTGGGGCAGGTAGGCATCGTGCTGGAGCAGCAGCTGAGGGCTTCACATCTTGATCTCTAGGCAAAGAGAGAGAGTCTGGGCCTGGTGTGGGTTTTTGGAACCTGAAAGCCCACTTCCAAGACACAACTCCTCTTAATCCCCCCTTCCACAAAGTTCACCAACTGGGAAACAGCATTCAAATCTGTGAACCTAAGGGGACCACGCTCATTCAAACCACCACAGCATCCCACCCCTTCTTTTTGTTCTCCTCTCACTGGTCTTCCTCCTTCCAAACAGGAAGTGCTATTGCAAAGGCGGCCTAGCCCTGAGTTGATTGGCCTCTGGTAGTTGGCTTCCCAACCATGAAATAGTTGCCACAGCTGTAGAGACTCCCAAGGTTTGATGCCACATACAGAAAACACCACCACCTCTTGATCAAGATGATGAGCTCAGTGCTCAGTTCCTCCAAAAACACAGGGAAGAGCAACCTCCCCAAGGGAAGAGCCGAAGACATCTTTATACCGGGAATGCTTCACAGGAGAAGAAAGCAGACTACAGAAGCAAAGGCCTCAAATTTCAGTCCGTTCTTATCGATCTAAGCCATGTTCAGCTGATTGATGAGGATGGTTTGTGGCTTAGCTGAACTCTCAGGAAAATGTGCATGGGTGGCTATCCCACATCATTTGTACCCAAACCACCATGATTCCTTACGGCGCCTGCTACTGACAGTGAAGTCCATTTTTAGACTCTAGGATCTACAGACAGCGACCTGCTATAATGAGAACATGCCACTTGTGTGCCTATCTCAAGGGGCACAAACCTTTACACCAACTCCCAGGAGCCCTTGTGCCAGCCAAACATGTGGCTAGCCCTGCAGGACATTGACCTGTAAGCTCTAGCACTTTGCATCTCACTAAAGGTTCGCCATCTATGGAACACATGAAGGAAGCCCTCTGGATTATCTCCTGCCACGGGCTGACCCACTGACCCACTCACATGCAAGATCAAGCCCCCAGCGCACGGCTCAGAGCAGAACTAAGTGCAGAGTGCTTATCCTTACCCATGAGGCAGTGGGTGCTTTGTTATGCAGCATCTGTTAGCTGATACACTCCTCTGTCTCTGCTCATGACAGTCTTGTGAGAGCATGAACTGTTCAATTGCTATGGATATCGTTAACGTAAGAAAACTGAGACTTCAGATAGAATGCTTCTCCCCACACTCTCCCATCCTGCTTACTTCCCGCTTGGGCTGGGGCATTCCCTGGATCCTCCAAGAGTAATTCTAGTTCATAGCAGACTGGCTTGCAAACCTACAGCATTATCTGTGACTCTTCTATTATATCAACAGATATAGAACTATATCAGCAGATCTATATCTTCAACATATTGATATCAACAGACAAGTTCAGACTTTTCCATAATTTTCTTCCTGTGGACACACCTCCATATTCTGATGCTTTCATAATTACAAGGGAATTTCTATACTAAAAAGGGTTGACATAACTTTATTGTTAAAGTCATTTAGGTATCTTTAGAAGTTCCTTGCCCAATTTGTGCTTACCGAGACACAGCATTCTCAACTCCTGCCACATGGTCAGTAGATCTTACTAAGGGAATAAATCACATAGGCTTAGTTTCTGGTAGAATTAAAGAAAACACATTAATTGTCTCACTTGTCAGTATCAAGTTTAGATGTTTTCCTTTGTACATAGCATTATATTGAAAAATGCAGATTCAGATACTGGAGGATTGCCCTGGTGCACACTGATGTTCTGGGACTTCTTTACTGCTAAGAGTCTTAGCCTATACCCTCGAAACAAGAAAACTAGTAGTATCTGCCTTCTGGTGTTATTATAATCAATATTTGTTAATCGTGTATGTATGTGTTGAGTATGTAGGTGCAGGTGCCCATGCAGCCCAGAGGCTAAATTAGAACCCCTGAGGCTGGAGCTATAGGTGGTTGCAAGCAAACCAATGTGGATTCTCTGTCTGCTACAAAAGCAGTAAGTGATTTAACCACTGAAACATCTCATCGGCCCCTGAGAGCAAATTGACGTCCGCTCGGAACAGGGCTTCACAGGCCACAATTCCTCTCAGTATTGTCTCCACGCTAGCCTGGCCGTACTGACTTTGGCAACAGTCTCATTAGTTTTTCCTGCTATAACTAAGAGTCCTGAGGTATTGAAATCTTAGTTTGAAATATTCAAGCATTCTAGATTTTTCCGCAGATAACCTGGTAAAATTATGTGTATACACAGTTGATCTTCCATTTCTGTAGATTCTACAACTGCTAACTCAACCAATTATGACTCAAATCTACTGAGGAAGCATTATATTTGTAGTGAGCATATACAGACATTTTTATCTTGTTACTCCCTGAGGGACATGGTGTAACAAATATCTGTGTGTATTAACATTGGACTGTGTTATGTAATATACTGAAGATCATTTTAAGTATGTGAGAGGCCTCAGGGAGCTTCTGTGCAAACATCACTCTATTTAACATGAGGGACTTGGGTGTCTTCAGATTTTAGTGTGTGGGGTGGAGGGTCCTGGAAGGAATTCCCCATGAAAGTACACACACACACACACACACACAAACACACACACACGCAGAGCTGTGGATAGTCTACACAAACAGGATCTACAAGTCAGATGGAGACAGGACAGTCTGGAGCATGGAGAAAGAAAGCCTCCTGCTTTCCTAAGCTGCTGAGATGAAGACTTCAGCTCCAACACCCAAGTCCTCAGGTAGGAAAGGGGATGCCTCATTCAGAGTGCACGGGCAGGTGGAACCCGTTTACCCGCTAATGTAGACAAATGGCAAGCTCAGAATTATATCTCACTACAAATTAATTAGATTAATTAGATCAATATAATTAATACAATTAGTAATGTTATATTACTCTGGTTAGGTGTGTCCTCTCTAAGAGAATGAAAAATGTTCTCTACAAGTGTGTGTGTGACTCTCTCTCTCTCTCCCTTGCTCTCTCTCTCTCTCTCTCTCTCTCTCTCTCTCTCCCACACACACACACACACACACACACACACACACACACACTTGGTCAGAAATGTTTTACAACCCTAAAACATTATAATAGTGCATGGAGTCCATGGCAATAACACATCAATTTCACCATGAACACACCATTAAGAATAGGAGTTTGTAGGACACTCCAGAGACACATAAAATGCAACCCTACTAGGGAAAAAATTTGATAATATAGACTGAAAAATATCCCCACTGCCAAAAAAAGTGCTTATTTCACATTAATCCCAAGTTTAAGTCTGGTCGTGATTACACACACACACACACACAAAAAAATAAATGTAGCAAACAGGTTCTGGAGTTTACCTAATGAATAAAACAGACTTAGTGAGGCTCGGGAAAACAACCATGTAGACGTCCAAGTTCCCAACACCCACTAAATCACGCATCCTCTTGATTACTGGGCCATCGCTGCACACCTTGGAGATGCCATGGCCTGAGAGCATCCCCCCAAGTTCTGGAACAACTGATGAAATGAATTCTTGGTCACCAAAGACCGACCCCCAGGCCAGCTGGGCTCTGGCCATCCTGTTCAGCCTTGAGGGTTTTCCCTTGGGGGATGATACTATTCAGCCTCTTCATTTTGAAAAACAAATATACTGTCATTGTTATACCCAGGACAACTAGAAAAAGCTAAGATTTGTTAGCCACCTATTAAAAGTCTATCCATCACCAATAGCTAATTTGAGAATCTTTGACACCCAAGCAAAGCAACTGAAGTTACAGAATGCAGTGATTAATGTTGACTGTCAACCTGATAGGACCAGGAATCACTTAAAGGACAATTTTCTGAGTATTTCTAGAAGAAAGGTCCTAGAGAAGCTTCATAAGGGGTAAGAGTCACTTTAAATGTGGACATCCCCATCCCATGGCCTGAGATCTTGGCCAGCATGGCAACAGAATCCATCTGTTTCTCTTTGGTTCCTAATGAATATGTCATGTGGTCAGCTGACCCATGCTCTTACACCCGACCCGTCATGGTGGCCCTCACCTCTTCCACCTGTGAGCCAAAACAAACCTTCCTTTCTAGAAGTTGCTTCTGCCCAGGTGTCTTTGCCATAGCAGTAGGGAAAGTAGGTGACATCAACCGCCCTTCAGAATCACCCTCATAGGGTGACAAGTCCTGCCCCGTCTCCCAATAGTTGGAAGCCAAAGAGGGCCAACAGCAAAGTGGACAGAAATTATAGCAAAAAGGCTTCCCTGATTTTAAAACTACAAAGGAGAAGTGTTAGTTCCTTTCATATCGCCGTAACAAACACCTCACAGGAAGAACTTATACGACGACGCTTCTCTGGCTTATGACATCAGTCCACCACGATGGAGAAGGCATAGAGGTTCAGCTTGGTTCTTGGTGACTGATAGGGGTGTATGACAGAGGCTCTGCCCATGACGGCCAACAGGAAGCAGAGAGAGAAAGGAACAGGAAAAAGCAAAGGACAATATATTCAGAGGACCTAGACTCAACCTCCCCATGTTCTCAAAGCCTCCGTAAAGAGCGATACCATCTGGGCACCAAGTGTCCAAACCTGAGGTGTGGGAATATTTCATAGTTAAACCATCAACAGAAAGCAAGGAGGGCACATAAATTCCCTGGGCTCATGTTCACCTAACACCAAGCCCGCTACAGCCCATTCCAGGAAGCTCAGGAGAGAAATATTTTCCTTTTTGGTTCTCGCTCCTCCCTGGACTCTGACGATTCCCTTGGCTCTGGTGGCAGTATCTCATTCTTACGGCCAAGTTTGTCCTTTGGTAAATGTTGGCGTGTATTTCGAGGGGAATGCAAAGTTCTGATACTCCGCTGAATTTTGTTTTCATCTTGCCTTTCTGGAACGTAAATTAAGAAATGCTGCTAAATGCCTGCTTCTGTAGTGTAATCACAGGGCAGATACTGTGCCTGATAATGTTTACACACTGCAAATGGCTTCACTTCTTATACAGAGGGGGAGAGATGTGTTTAAATGTTTTTTTTCTGGCTCATACTTGTAGATCTCTAAAATAGATTTGAATAATTATCCAGCATTACCATCACGCCGCTTTCTTGAGTTATAATTAAAATGCATCGTTTTATTATACTTTCAGTTTTTGCTCTAGAAAATGTTAAATTGTAACTACACATTCAAGTTTAAATTAATGTACTCCTTCAAAAAGTAATTCAAGCCATCTTTTACCTATAAATATTATAATTTGGTGGTAGTGTGTGTGGAGCAGGATTCATATAAATATTTAAATGGATGCATGGAAAACGTTAAACACTTCTACCAAGTTTAAGATTTCATACATATTATTTCAGAAATGATGACAAACATATCAATTTATATTTATCCAAGCTGACAATACAAAATGTGAGTTCCCGTTTGCTAACTCCTCCTGATGCTGAGAAGAGGAGTCTGCTTTCATGAACTTGCATCCCTGACCATCATTTGGCTCCTTAGGCTGATCCACAAGGCCATGAGCATTGTGGGAAGGCATTGAGAAGGGGCTGGGAAGGGCAAGAAGAGGCCCCTGACCACCGGTTTCCGTGAGCATAGGAAGCGTGGGATTTATGAAACATTTCATTCTAGAGTACCAAGTAAACCCAGGAAAGAACCAGGGATTTTCTTGTAGACAGAGAATATCAGCAGACTTAAGGATCTTTAGGTTGGAAGGACAGATTTCCCGCATGTACAAACAATAATGTGAATTATCTGAGGGACTTGTGGTTGGGAGGTGAGAGTGAAAGGGAAGGATTGGATAGGTTCTGTCTGGACCTCAAGAGCCAATCAAAATGATGGTGCCTTTTGCTTTTGGGTTTTTTTTTTTCTCCTGCTCACTTGTATTACTCTAGCTTACGCCCATGCTTTGCCTGGACAGGGAATGGGAAAGCTGACAACCTCTAAGGCCACTTCCCAAAGAGCTGTGCTGGTTTCAAAGTTCCAAGGAAAGAAGAGTATCACATTGAACTCGTCCAGGGAGGTTGAGTCACCAGATGCGTGTAAGCTTGCAGCAGAACTCAAAGGACTTTTGAACAGTGCACACCCTGATGCGCTACCTGAATAAAGGTGACTGTGGTCACACCACTCATCACTGGGAAAGTCCCTAAGCACATCACTGTCAGTGGCTAGCACCATGTGCATCTTTGTGGTAGCACACCCAGCAGCTGACTTACAAACTAAGAGAGGTTTATTTCTTGTAACTTTGGAAGCTCAATATCCAAGGTCTGGCAGGAGGGGTCCTGTTGACTTATGCAAGGTTGGAATGGAATGGCAAGAATGTGTGTCACAGTGGTCTGTCACACCACTGGAGGATGGAAAAAGAGACAGAAGACAGTTTAGTTCCCACAGTTTTCTTTGAGGTACACCTCCAATGACTTAAAGACCTTCTGCAAGGCCCCGTCACTCAACAGCTCCTCCTGATAGCACCACGCTGCTATCTCTCCTTATGGACCTTTGGAGGCCATTCAACATTGAAGCCCTGAGCCACGATTGCATAATTCACTCAAGTAGCTTGGTTGAGAGCTGCTGGGACCTCTGCCATTGCCCTCACACAGTAAAACAGCTGCCACGTGAGATGCAGAGAGGCTTCGATGGATGTAAACAAGTCTGGAAGCTCTTAGAGTCTAGGTCTCCCTTTTCCTCTATGTAAGTCTTGGCACAGCTCTTGAAGAATTGTTAGACAGCAGGAAAAAATGCAATGCTTAAAGTGAAGGTCTCTTGAATCAGAGGAGATAAGTGCAGATGCTAACCCTCTCTACAGAGGCATGATTAGCCTGGGACTTTCTGAGGGTCACTCAGTCTCCACAACTTATCTCTGTTGTCTGCAAAGATATTTCAAAAGATCTTTCCCTATAATGTGACATGAGAGTCAGTTCTTGTTTCTGTGACAAACTACCCAAGAAGAGCAACTTGAAGAAAGGAAGGCTAATTTAGGTTCAGTTTCTCGGTGTTTCAGTCAATGTCCCTTGACCTGCCTCTGTGGGTCTTGGTGAGATAGAGCATCATGTCAGGGAGCATGTGGCACAGAAAAATTGACTCATATCATGTCAGAAAGAGTAGATGAGGCAAGAGAGAAGAAAGGAAGAGAAGTGGGAGGAAGAGGATGGCAGGGAGGGAGGGAAGGAGGGAGGGACAAGATACTGCCCTCAGGATTTGCTGCAAAGACCACTCCTATAAATCAGATTCCAACTCCTCAGTTTCTGTCACCCCCTCAATAGCCCACCAAATTATGAGCCCATAATTTTCAGAGCCTCCCCTATGCAGAGACCCCTGAACATTGCTGCCCTGGAGACCAGCAGTCAGCGAGCAGTCAGAGTTCCCTGCCTTCACTGACCTTAATTCTAGTGAAAAGGGGTCTACAAGGTCTCAACCTCAATTTTGTTCCAAGAAGAAGAAGAGGAGGAGGAAGAGGAGGAGGAGAAGGGGAAGGAGGAGGAGGAGAAGAAGAATGAGAAGGAAGTGAGGGAGAAGGAGGAGGAGGAGGAGGAGGAGGAGAAGAAGAAGAAGAAGAAGAAGAAGAANGAGGAGGAGGAGGAGGAGAAGAAGAAGAAGAAGAAGAAGAAGAAGAAGAAGAAGAAGAAGAAGAAGAAGAAGAAGAAGAAGAAGAAGAAGAAGAAGAAGAATGCATTTGAATAATTTGCACCATGTAGTCATTTTCAAGCACTTTAGAAATACTAGCCGTTAGTGTGGTTATCGTGGTTGATATTATTTAGTTAGGGAACTCACAGTAGCTCTTCACTCTGTGTCCCCTTTCCTTGCCTGTGACATTGGATTTTGCATTATATCCCCTCAGCAGTACAATAAAGTAAGATGAAATGGGGTTCTAACACAAACAATGAGATACACCAATAACCCAGTATTGACCACACATCCAGCCTATTCATCTGTATACTGCACTGTCCAATCACACCCTCCCAGATAAAGACAGATACACAGAAACTTCCAGATATGAATGTATTCCAAACACCTGGGACATTGGCAATAAAATTAATGTGTGTGGTAGGATGGGGGCAGTATTTGACATCTAATCATAATTAACAATGTTTATAGCCTTAATTTTAACAACAAAATAGAACGTTAGAGTCTGAAGTTGGAAATCTAGGAAGTTATAAATTTGGGGGGTGTAGGTGAATCTATTTAAGGCTAGCAAGTAATACTGACTACTATTAAATAGTAATACATTTCACTTTACTTTGCTTCTACTCCTGTATGATTTTTAAAGATTTATTTATGTATGTATAAGGATGTGTTGTCTCAATGTACATCTGCACACCAGAGAAGGACATTGGATCCCATGGGTCTTCAGATATAGATAGTAGTGCCAAGTGGGTCCTGGGAATTGAACTCTTAACTGCGGAGCATCTCTCCAGCCCTGCTTGGTTTGTCAGATTTCTGTGATGCTAAAGACAGTGAGTTTTGTCTTTCTGTTTGTGCATTTGTTCATTTCTTTGTGTTTAGAAAACCTAATTGAATTTCAAACGTTCTGAAGCACATCCTGAGGCTCTGAATTCAGAAGGACCTTGATGTTAAAACAGTGTTCTCCATTGTAATCCATTCACAGTCTTGCTAAACCTTAATCTAACAATAGAGGATTAAGCTCAGCTATTCCAATGATCAAAATAAATACCACTTAAAAATGTGAATTAGCCAACCTCTCCAAAAGCAAATGCATAGAAATCCAGTTACATTGAAAGGCAAGGTTTGGGAGTCATCACAATCAGATCAGAGAAGTAGAGATAGTTTAAAAATTCTTTTTTCTTTCCCATGATACTATTCAAGACTAAAAAATCATCTGAGAGGTTAATGTTGTGATCACATGGAAAATTCTAGACTCCTGAAAACTCTCAGCAGCAGCTGGCTGAACACAAAGGAGTGCCTATAATGTTGAGGATAAGGCCAAAAAGAAACACTATGTGGACAAAGGGCTCCCATCTCACAGGGACTTCCCCTTGTCATCCATGAAAAATCTGGAATCTGTGGCTTATGGGAACTCATATTTCCAGCTGTGGAGACAAAAGCTGTTGGATATTCTGCATCAGAAACATTTCAAGAACCTTTTTTACAAGTACAGAATTTAAAATACATCTCTCAAAACTACTTCCTTAGAAGAAATTTCCACTCAAAAAATCTATAGTGATTACAAAAATCGGAAATGAATATAAGCTAAAATGAAGCACTTTATACATGTGGCACTACCTGCCCAGAATGAGCACAGCAGCATGTGGGCTCATATGCAGATTTCAGACCATGTGGCCTCGAGGAGGATCTCACATGTAGCTTCTCAGAAACACAGAAGACTGGGGGAACCCTAAGAAGGCATACCCCACACCAAGGCAGGGAGAGTTACACAACCACATTAGGTTTTTCTCAAGTAAAACCAAACAACTAACAAAATCCCAAATCAACCAGTTAACCAACTGCTAGTCAGCCAAGCAGCCATGCAGCAACCAACCAACCCAACCAACCACCCAGCCAACCAACCAATTAACCAACCAGCCAGCCAGCAATCCAGCCAACCAACCAAATAACCAACCAGACAGCCAGCTAGCCAGCCAGCCTGCCAACTAATCAATCAACCAATTAATCAGCCAGCCAACCAACCAGCCAACCAACCAGCCAACCAACCAGCCAGCGAACCGACCTTAACCAACCAACCAGCCAGCCAGCCAGTCAACTCCTAGAGAATCGCAATCTCAGAAGCATTTCATCTTATTTCCTTTTGTTTCTTTAGGAGGGACTGGATTCCACATTAGATTGGCAAGGGTTATATTAAATGAGATTAGCAATGGAAAACTTCTGCAGGGAGGAGGGGTGCACTCAACCTACCTTTCTCGTGGTATCCAGAGCAGATCTATCATATCTGGGCTCCTGATGATGACCAGGCAGAAATGGCCTTGAAAAACCCTAAGCAAATATCCCAGAACAAAGAAAAGGCAGGCTGGGGAGAGGGAGAGGTGATCTGGCCCACTAGGAGGCTCTTCTGAGTACAACTTGGGCCCTTTCTGAGACCTGCAGTCACCTTATACTGACGCAGCATCCATCTTTTCATCTGCTGTGTTACCTGTGGCCAAGTCCCCTCTGATCCTTTTGAATTCCATCCAACCTACCCAGTCACTGTGCTGTTTCCCGGCCAGTTGGGACTCTCTGCCCTACCGGAGAGAGTGCCAGGTTATGTGGATGGGCTGGAGAGTAGCAGGTCCTGTAGTTGGAGTGTTCCCTGCTAGGAATGCTTTGTTGGGGTGGGCAGGTTGAGGGTACCACAGTGCGGCAGAAGCACAAGTGTCAGAGGGCTTCACTGCTAGAGTCTGATCTCTTGGCTGAGAGACAAGGGGGAATAAAAAAATTCCTTGCAGAAAGGGACACTATCCAGGAACATTTTGATCAGAGGCAGTACAATTTGCCACATGAAAGAAAACCTTCACTAAGTTAGACTCTTGCTGTGCGGGGCACTGAAAATATTTGGTAAATAATCTTCATTCCATGATTCAGTTGCATCGTTCTATCAAACCACCAGGGCTGTGAACATTCTTTCCTTATCTGAACACCAGTCCCCCACATGAAGACCCGTTTGCACGCTGCGAGGACATCTGTCTTGTTTATAATCCTCTTTGTCTGTCTTTATCAAACTTTTCAGCTGTGTGGATCATTTCCCATTCCCAAACATCCCATTTAATGAGTCTTCTTCAAAAGGTCCTCTAGGATGACCTATCTTCCTGGAAGAGGCCAAGGTTCTCACTTTAGGATGCTTGAAGAATTAATCAGCAATCACATAGAAAATGACAGTGTGCAGGCTCTGTCCCTAAGGATCTGGACAGGAGAACCTCAAGAAGCTTGTAATTTTCCTAGAAAATATTCATCACTCATGGAAGCTTGCAATCTAAGTATGGAGTCCATTGTAATAAGACCAGACTCTGATAACTGCCTCCCACCCGATGTGTCCTGTCTTTCGTATTACAACAGATCTGTATATTTACTGGGAAAGCTGCATGGCATATATCAACCAGTAACCTACCAGTCACCCAGAGACTGTTCTTGGAAAACTGGAAAATATCATTCTTACTTCAAAATGGTATGGCCATTCCAAGTTGCAGGATCACACTGGTAAATCATCCCCAAGTTCAGACCTCAGCCTCCATAGCCACCAAGTAGTCTGGATACTTATGCTGCCTTCACTGTAGAGAGAGTGAACCTCCCACATACACCCTAACTGACCAGTCCTAGATAGAGTATTCTGACCTCTCCAATGCCTCAGTTTCTAAAACTTAGGCAAATGTTGGAGAATTGTGGCAACTCAATTGTTCTCGTGGAACTAATATACACCAATAAGTGCAAAAGCGTGAGAAGGAAGCCAAACCAGGGATGGTTTTTAAGAGCATCAAAGATGGAAAGGAAAAAAGTCAAGAAAAATAAAACAGTAAATCCCAAAGATTGATCACTCAATTCACAAAACTGATTGAGTTCTTAATGGATGTAAAATCCATCTTAGGCTCTCGGAGGAAGAGGAGAGGCAGAGCTGGTGGCCGATGGCATGCACTGGAATTTGGGAGCCAAGGTAATGAGGTTTTCTCTCTGGGTCCCAAACACGGCACACAGCCCACTCAAACTCTGGTCACTCTGCCATGTCTTACCTATTGGTCTACTTTGCTTTCTTCCCACTGTGTGAATGCTTCAGGAGTGGGCCCACCCTTATGCACTACTTTCTTGGTGTCCATGCTAGGCTCACAGAAGAGTTCAAGAGAGCTGGGAAGTGGAGTACATGGCGCATTCTCAGACAGTGGCATGTGAAGAATTTGGACAAGGATGTGAAGAGACAATGATCATACAACCAGGGGAACAGGGGACTCCAATGGCTCAATTACAGAAATGGTCAGCTAAATGAAGCTGGGTATCAGTCAGGATGACAGGACATCTCAGCCTGCCTCTGAGGCCTGGGTGCTAACCTTCATCTCCCTAAAGCCAGCATCCTCAGCCACAGAGACAGAATAAGAACCTCCATGCCAGTTAGGTACACAAGGGACTGAAGATCAGAGGTACTCAGCTCTCAGTGCTTGGCAGAGAGGTGCCTACCTGCCCGCTGGAGTGTAAACTCCATGATGGATAGGATTTCACATTCTGTGTCTTCTTGGGTTGTGAGTCGCCAGAATGTAAGGGCCTCGTAACAAGGGCCCAACAGATAACTGACAAGGGGGGGGGTGTTACATGTCCTGGCCACCATTGCTATTTTATTCTTTTTATGTCCCTTTTAGATTCTTGACAGACAGAAACAAAAGTGAGTGGTGTCAGAACTGAAAAATCTTGATATTGTCCTCTTAAAAATCCTGGGGTGAGTTGAGAAAAGAAGGGTTGCCATGGCTTCAGGAATGGTGACTGTGATCTAACAGGGGATATATTTCCCTACTTTTCTTAGCCTCCTGAAATTTTTCTTTCAAATGAAAAGTCGATAACACTTTTTAAGATTTATTTTCATTAACTTTTAAGACTTTGTGTATCTCTGTCTTGATATGTGCCTATGAATGTACCCACAGAGTCCAAAACAGGATGCTGGGTCCTCTGGAGCTGGTTACAGGCTTTTGAAAGCACCCTGATGTGGGTTCTGGAACAGAACTCAGGTTCTCTGTAAGAATAATATGAGCTCTTAACTCCCAAGCTCTCTCCAGCCCTCGAGTGTAATCTTGGAATTCCCAATACCTTATACATTGGGGTTCAGTATATACTTTAATGGGATTTGTGCCACTTATGATAGACTCACAACTAAAGAGACTGACTGCAGAACAATGGTCAACCTAATGACCAACAAGGCACATGAATAGGAAAACAGTACGGGGAGGGTGTCCAACATGTTCCTTGTCAGTGACCCTGAGAAGATGTCCAGTGCCTGTGAGCAGCCCAAATACTGGGTACCAGCACCATGCACAGCATGACTAACAGTGGTATTCAGCCAAGCTGGCTCAGAGATTGTGTACTCAGGAGATGAGCCACGCTACAAAAGGACAACATCACTACAGGTCAGATGGCATAAGCAGAGAACCCTGAAAGGGTCAAACTGACTCCCCAGTGAACTGACTCTCAAGTGCACACACTCCCCTTCTTAAACTCCCAGACATTCATTTTAGAGTCTAAGATCATGACCTTGAAGCCCAAGGGGTCCTAGTCTGATCTCAGATTCACCTGTTTCCTGTGTGCTACATGGAGGTGCACATGTGTCCTCTGTGCTACATGGAGGTGTGTGTATCTCCTATGTGCTGTAAGGAGGTGTACATGTCTCCTGTGTGCTACATGGAGGTGTATATGTATCCTGTATGCTACATGAAGGTGTACATGTGTCCTGTGTGCTACATGAACGTGTGCATGTCTCCTGTGTGCTACAAAGAAGTGTACATGTATCCTGTGTGCTACAAGGAGGTGTGCATGTCTTCCGTGTGCTACATGGAGGTTTGTATGTGTTCTATTACAGTGGAGAGGCATCTGTGTAGACAAAAATTCTTCCTCAAAGGTAAAAGCCTCCATTCACTCACATCAGTAGCTTTAAAATATGCATATATTTAAATATATTCCTCAGTTTCTGAGCCTTTTTTTTAAACAGATGTGTAAGGGGAACTGAAGACAAGCAAGAGCTTCATTATTGTTTCCTTCCATTTTAGACTACATCTCCCCAAAGAACACCTGAGTGTGAGGAAGGGGGCAAAGGATGATGGCATCATTTTCCCTTGCTAACACCCAGTCAGTTGTTTCTTTCCGCATGCCGCACTTCCAGGTGTCATGGTATGGACCACTGACGACGATTCTTTAAAAGAGAAAGGTCGTACTAAAAAACATCAGGTAAAACTCAGGGAGCAGCTGAGCCCTGCGATGCATGGGCTGGCTGTGGATTCCAAGCACTGTGCCCAACTCAAATCTCAGATTCTATTTTATACGGAACAAAATCAGTTGCTACCATTGGAGCTTCTAAGGAACCCTATCAAAGATGGTTCCTCCCTGGGATGGGGGCACTGAGGAACCTGCCACCCTGGGATTGTTCCTTTGGAGCCCAGGTTAAAATAAGTAGGTTTTCCATCCAAATGTCCCACAGTTGGGAGAAAATATATATAGAGAAGAAGAAGAGACACTTAACGCACAATTGGTGGGTGTGTTCCCTTTCAGGCACAGAGTTTCCTAATTCTTCCCCCACCCCCCAAAAACAGTATTGTTCGGGGGGAAAGGAGAGCTCTTTGCATTGCTGCAATTTCCTGAAATCATGAACTTCATAAAGCCTGCATCCTGCTTTTGGTATCCCTTGACAGTCCCAGTCGGGGTGAAGATCAAGGATTTCCCTAGGGCAACTTGCAAACGCTACTCCAAGCTGCTGCTTCCAAGCCAGAAGAAGAAGAGCAGACCACATTGACTCCCAGGGAAATAATGGTCAACTGCCTGGAAGACAGGGACGTTGGGCTTGGGAAATGGCTGAACTACTCCAGGCTTGATTTCTGAGACTCCCCCTGCACCACACACCTGAATCCCCTAACCCAGCACACGCCATATTCCTCCCTCCCCACCACACACCTGTACCGGCAGGCATTGTATTCTCCCTGCATGTTCTCCCTGGTTCTGTTTGTGCCTCGGCTTCAAGAGCCAAGTCCGGTTTATTCCCTTCTATGTAGTTATCCAAAGATTTTTGAGCCTGTTGGAGGAAGACCATTTTTATTATCATAAATTTGAAAAGCATCTGGTTCTGTAGTGTTTCAAATTTAGAATTCCACTTAAACGCAAAATGAAAACAAAGAGATAAACGTCGTCTGCGCACACAAGTACGAATGAGTCTTCGTCACATTCCATGGATTATTTTGATTTAGTTTTAACAAAATACTGTATTAAATCACTCTAATGAGCTGTTCCTGCCCGGTCTCAGCACAAGGTCATTAGGTACAAGACAACCCTTGCTGAGATCTCCACTACTTCACATCGGAGATGTCCCTGAAAGGGCCTGGTGGTTTTCCTTAGCAGGGAAATGTAGAAGGAAGCCAGCAGGCCATTGGGCAGGCATCTGGGGGCGGGGCTGCAGGCACTGGTGGCTCCAGGGCAGTGGGCACAGGTCTCAAACAAAGCGGGGGTCAGCTCCCCTTGCATCTGCTCTCTCAGATCCTGCATTTCATGGGCACTGCTTCCACATGCTTGTTGGCAGGGGGAGAAAGAAAACCCTGAAATTAACACGCATGTGTATAATATGTCATTAAATGAGTCGTGTGTTTTTTTAGGGTAACAGCTGTCTTTTTAATTAATGAGAGATACACATACAGGACACTCACAGATATTGAAGCACACATTGCATTCCCCCATGGCAGACCAGCAGCTCTCTTGCAGTGAGAATACAGACAGCAAGGTGAACATGACCAGGTATCTGAACGTGACTGGCTTAGAGTTACGTGGTGTGATATGCTAATTATACAGAAACAGCTCCTGTTCTGCCTTCCAATTAGGGGTCTGAACACCTTCGTCAGTGCTTTACACCATTGTTAGCATGGCTAATTATTTATCTTGGATGTACTTTCTGTGAAAGCTGGTATTCAGGTGAATGGTACGTGGGTAGATTCCCATCCTACACTGGATGGACCAAAGCAGGCTTCAGACAAGGCTCTAAGGCACAGAGTCCAAGGTAACATGTATGCAGGCAGCACAGAGTCCAAGGTAACACGTATGCACACAGCACAGAGTCCAAGGTAACACGTATGCACACAGCACAGAGTCCAAGGTAACACGTATGCACACAGCACAGAGTCCAAGGTAACACGTATGCAGGCAGCACAGTTACAGTCCAAGGTAACACATATGTGCACAACCTGGTACTTTGAAAATCTTGATGTGAGGACCGTTAGGCCACTCAGCCATCATGGGACACTTGCCAGCCAGTGCAGGACTCTCCTAATAGCACAGAATCTCAGCACACCTCAGAGGCCTACTGGGAGACACCTAGACAGTCATCAAATCTAGCACAAGCCCTCCCCGCCTAGGAGCCTAGCAAGGTCAAAGCGTGTTCTTGTGTAGGTCTGGAGACCTAATCTGGGATTTACTGGGAATAAAGCTGATTTATATTGCTAAGCTAGTGAATTAGAAGACTTTGCTGGTTGCTGTTATTTGCGAAGTCTTATCTATGGAATGCTTACTCGTGTTTTCTTTTTAATTTTATGGCTGCTGTCTCTTAACCAAATAACATCTGTGTACTCTGGGGTGTTGAGGAGTGCGCCCCAGTACAGTGGTAGGATGCACGTCTGCTATCTGTGGTCAAATCTCTACCACTGTCAATGCTTAACAGAATGTAACGAGATTGACAGGGGGAGCTTTACTGACGGGGTAGTCTCCAGTCACTCCTGGGAAATGGGTTTGTGGGTAAAGTTATTCTACAGCTGTCTCTGGCTCCACGGAGACATTCCAAGATGAGGAGAATCAACTCTGGCAGATGGATTAAGAAAAAACAGACAAGACCCTCCTCTGCTGGCACAGACGATACAGGGCTTTGCTTTTGCCAGGCCCCGGGTGATGGGCAGCCACAGGGCCACCTCCCTCATGCTGTAGATGAGGAAGTGCGGGTGCCGGAGCTGGGGATGGCCCAGCAAAGCCTTGCCACAGGAGGATAAATCAGTTGCTCCCAGACCAAGCAATGTGTAAGAATTAAAAGAGGACTGCTTTGGCACGTGGGGGTGCCATCATACCTCGGAAGTTACAGGAAGCGCTCTTTAAGAACCAGGGAATCCGATCTTCAAGCCAATACCCTATGCTCAGAGCCAAACAAAGCAAAGCCCCCATAATGAGGAGGGCTTCCTAACGACAAGGAGTGCGTCTGAATGGAAGGCCTACCATCAGGCCTTGTGGAGCGCACAGCTCTGTGCTAAGGGAGTGTGCCTGGTATTTCCAGGAAAGGGGGAAGGGAGACGATGGCGTGACAGGAAGTGGAAGAGGATGGAAGGAGGGGAGAAGTATTTACGAAGGTGGAAAGGAGGCCTACTGCAAAACTCATCTACGCTCCAGTCCTGGAAAGGGCTCGCCCGTCCCCTGGACCAAGAGCTTGCTCTGCAGAACAGGTGTGTCTCATTATGTAGCCAGGCAGTAGGGCGAACCAGTTCAGGGCTCTCGTTCTGCCCACCCGTTCCCCGAGCATCCTTCTGATGGTTTCACGTCCCAAGTAGCTGGTCTACAGGGAGAAGAGGTGTTGGTCGGGATGAAGCAAACATCTGGTCAGCCTGACACTTATATTACTCACCGTAAATTAATGAACTGGCACTCGGGTTTCCTGTGTCAGTCTCCTGCGAGATGTGTTAACACCAGGCAGTGTTCTTCAGCCAGCACCACCCTGCGACTGAAAAATTCCAGTCAGTGGATTGAGAGTCCTGACCTGAACCTGGCCGGAGGGTCACTCAACAAAGCTTCTGGAAGCTTTAAGTTAAATATCATCTGTAAAAAGGAACACATTAAGAATACTCTTTTCAATCACTGACCATAAATTTTCGAGGTGGTACGATGGGAATCAGACCTTAGGTTGGCTGTTGGGATTTGGTGGGGGGGGGACTCTACAAATCACTGATTGACCCCCCAAACAAATGAAGAAGGGGGATGGGGACACCCAAGACCCCAGAGCCTCAAACCTGTCATGACGAGGCAGGAAGTAGACTAGGGCCTCTGTACTAATGAAGAACTACCTGACACACATTGAGGAACAGAGAAACTATGTACGGGCGGGTGTGGTGACCCACACATATCATCCCGGCTCCTGGACAGAGGCAGGTGCTGGCCATGAGTTAAAACCCAGGCATGTGAGTTTTAAAACCCAGAGATGTGAGACTGTCTCTCACAAATGAAATCACTAAATGAGAAGTACAAAGACAGGTCAGAAATGAGAGAGAGAGCCAAACTGTGAGGCCTGGAACTTTCTACACTGGCACCTGGCAGGCCTGTGTGTGGTGTGAGGACATGTTGCAGAGGGGACTCAGGACGCGGGGGCACAAGCACACTGCATGCTCAGCACCAAGTTATAGGAAGCAGGCAAGGAGGAGCCTGTGTCAGAGCAGGCCAGCTTCTGCCTCACAGAGCAACCCTGTGCTTGGAACGCAGGGCAAGTTCCCTAGGGGGTGCTGTTCATGCATGCCAGGTGTCCACAGCAGCCCTGGGGATCCCAGGGGAAGGGTGGTCAGAATATCACCTTCCTGGAAACGTCTTGAATTACAGAGCGAGACCCACGAGCATGGAAATAAAGGAAATAATGCAGCTCCCAGGCTAACAGCTCTATTTCCCATTTTCCCATCCATTACCTTCCTTGGATTGAGTCATTCCAATTCCGACAAATCTCACAAAAATTGCAAATGTGGTTCTCTCCGACTGCCAGGTGGATAGTCTCCCCGTGCTGTTTGGGTCACCTCGATTGGGAGATGGGGTCCGAATTGCATACATTTTCTTCATTAGGGGTGACTGGTGAATGATGAGGGCCCGGCCACTCCAGGGAGTGTGGCCTCCTTGGGTGCCTGCCACGTTCTGGAATCACTCAGGGCTGTCTATTGGTGGGAGCTGAAGTAAATCACACCCAGAGACAATGGCACAGTAGGGGCGGTGCCTGAGGGCGGGAGGGGGGTAATACCTGAGCCATTTCGTGTGCTGTTTCCAGGGGTGGGGGGAAGAGAGTATTTGGGAAATACAAAGACATGCGATAATTCTGAACAGCTCATTAAGTTACCCGGCTCATTCCCAAACAGAAAGAGCTTCCAAATCTGCATTCATATTGCTAAGGGGAAGCATCAGCAACCACTCCTGCACAGATTTTTGGCCAGCATCAGGATGCTTTTTTTTTTTTTCTGAAGACATTCTCTCTATTGCCTGCTGCTCGCTGCTCCACAACACTTGACAAATTCACGGTTCTTAAAAGCCCCCATAAATGTTTTGTAAATTGCTCCGTTTTATCAGGGAGTTCTGCGAGCCTTGTCCCTGAGAGTCGCTGTGTTTCCATTCTCCAGTCCGTGTTTATCTTTATTTTTATGCATTCTCCAAACCGAAAGCCTGTCACCATTAGGATCTGCATTCTCGTTAATGCCACAACGCTACCCACACGGAAGAGCTCTATCTGCAAGCTGGAAATTCCCACAGTCTGAAGGTTCTCACTACTCCCAACAAACTCATAAACGAGGGAATAGACAAAGTCATCGATGGAGAGAGTTTAAGACACCCCAACCTTGTCTCATTGTGCCTGGAAATATGCAAACCCGTGTGCTCTCTTCTCGGAAGCAAGCCGCTTATGCTAAAGCAAGAGCCAAAACAGGACTGTATTAGAGGCAGAGGGAGGCCAGAGAGTTCATTTACACGGGAGCAATTTCCGGGTCGGTGGCTGTGGGAGAGGCAAAAGGGAAGGCGACTGGAGAACCGAGCAGTGATGGAGGGTGGGGGAGCAGCCCGGAGGAAGCACAGTGAGTTAGTAAAATTGCACTAGAGACGTGAAATTATAGACCTGTTTGGAATATTAATCCCCACAGCTGCAAGAAGGAGGCCAGCCGATTGAAACTTGCTTGAGAGACTTTCCTGGACAAGTTCTATTAAAAATGAGATAGTGTACTGTAAATATAGGCCCGTGTGTTCCGGCATTTTGTCAGTGCTCCGGCACCTGATTCATTCCCAATAGCACGATCCACTGGATATTATACCGGGTCTGTAAGGAGCAGCCGGCACATGTTTCCATCACTCAGAACGGCCACCTTTTTAAGCACGGGCATGTAAATGAAATATCTCCTCCCGTCAAGCCCACCTCGAGCCTGGTACCCAGCAGAGGCTGACAAGCTGCAGTTTGTAGCGGGAACCGGAGCCTATGCTAATGACGCGTATCAATCCATGCGTTCACACTCAACCTTAATACCGACAAGAAGCCAGGTCAACTGCACGGCATCCACTTTAAGAGAAAAAAAAAAAAAAGAAATCCAACGAGAAACCAATTTCCCTTGAAGAACTGCTGGCCCGTGTTTAATTCCTACCCTGAAAGTCCACTGTTCGGAGATTATTTAATAATTGCAGACTGGCTGGGTGATCACACCGAAGTAATACTTCTCCTTCTCCAATCTTGCAGCCAGTCTTCGGGGTGATCTCTAAAATATTTCACGGTACTTTGGAAAGTACCTGAACTTTGGGGGGTGTTCATGGTTATTCAGAAGAAAATCCTCCCCAAGTGACATGGGAGGGGGTATCTACTTTCAGCCAACGCACTCATCTTGGGCCGCCCAGGGAAATCTCTGAGCCGTTCTCCGAATTCCTCATTCATTTCCAGGATGGCCACATCTGACGCTGGAGGCATGGGCATTAAATCACAGTGTGGGAGGGAGCGAGCCCTCCCTTCCTTGCTGGATTGAAACTGCTTTACCAGGCATCTCAGGTGCCCAGCTCAGCAGGGGACATCGTAGCTGCTCAACAGAGACAACTGGTGGCTCAGCCTCCTCGTGGGAGGTCCCAAGCCACTACAGAGCCCCAATTGAGGAGAGAAACTGATTGGCACCCGGAAACCGCTGCACTACTAAGAAAGACTCCACACTTAAGCCTGCTCTATCTTGCTCCCCGCTCTGTATATAATGAAGGGCGGAAGTGTCTTTTGACTCCTGAGAGTTTATGTAGGAGACCCAGGAACATCATATCTGCCATGGTTAGGGTGCCATTGCTTCTCTTTATGTGACGACAGTTCGGAGCGTGGGGGCGGGGGGGTCCTGACAGAGATGGGGCGAGAGAAGATGGAGCATTTCCAGGCTCGAAGGATGCAGGCACAGCTAGAGGGCGTGTGAGAGCTACCCTAAAGCACATGGGCTGGAGAGGGCTGTGGGGAAACAGAATGCAGGAACATGGGGTGAAAGGTCACAAGAGCAAACACCCCTCCATTCCCCAGGCTACCTCCCACGGGCGGTGGGTACTCGTGGGTGAACACGTGATTATCTGGCACAAGAGATATTGGAAATGGGCAGGAAGTTATCATCTCTAGGGTTGCCTGTCTTCTGGTCATGGCTCCTCCTCTAAACCCCCAGCAACTCTCATCCCCAGCTATCAGAGAGCTCTCACCAGAGGTGGTATCTATCCACCACAGGACAAGGAGTGTGTGGTCACGTGGCCTTACTGTTACCGGATGCGGGTCATATCCTGTGTAAGTCCTTGGACGCTTGGCAGAATTATTACCAGGTTATAAATCCAGGGTTTTAACATTTATAAAGCGCAGTGAACGGCTAAAGCCCAAATGTGGTTTCAGGGGCTGACACTGATGAAGCTGTTTGGGAATAACCTCATTTCCTGATGAGTCAGGGGTGGCTTCCCACAGCCTGCAGCTCCACCAGGGGCTTCGGCCTGGGCTGGAGGGGGCCTGGACAGGGGCTGCTGGAGCCCACCCAGCATTTCTGTACTCAGTTGCCACCTGCAGGTGTTCAAATGATAGACCCCAAAGAGATGCGCCCATGTTTGACCCCCTAGAATTTACAAATGTAGAAAGAGACCTCTCGGTGGAATAGGAACTTGACTAGTCAAATTAAACCAAGAGTCACCAGGTGGAATCATCTGATGATCCATAATCCAACGACAAAGGTCCTTGAAAAGAAAGACAAAGAGGATCCAAGTAGAGAGGAGGGCATAGGATAACAGAAACACGGAGTGGAAAGATGCCCCAGGCCTAGATGTCTTGGAGTCTGAGAAGCCAAAAAAGACAAGGGGGGTGGGGATGCTCCCTGGACACTCGAGAGAGAGCATAGCCTGCCTGTAGCTTCACTATGGACTCTGGTCTCAGAGTCTGTAAATGCCTACTGTCCCCAGATTCACAGCCTGTGGGAAGCAACTATCACACCCTCAGGAGACCCACACCCTACCTGAACTGTTCTCAGGGTCCTTACTATATCCCAAGGGTAATCCATGGCATGAAAACTCTGACTCAGTAGACATGATCCCGCTTCAGCTGGCCAGACATTCCCATCTCAATAGAGATTCACACGTAATACATCTGCATTCCGTTAAGTCCCACAGACCTCTGAGTTTTGTCCTGGGACATGCCTAGGTTCCAGGGCTGAGAGCTAGTTTTCTCCCCAAATTCATTCACTGACCCCCTACCTGCCAGTGATGGTATTGGGATAGGATTAGGCTGTGAGAGCAAACTAACCTAGTTCCCTCATGGCAGCAACCTGCAGCAAATATCAAAGCCCCCCGAGTTAAAGGGTGTGCTCAGCTTGCACACCTTTCCCCCACCCCGCAGCTACCTGCTCTCTTAAACACCAGTGAGAATTTCCCCTGCCTTTTGCCCTCCTCTCTGCCTCTGGGAGGTAGCTATGGCAGCTTTGAGCCTCTCCCCACGTAAACCTTCTCTCCACACACGGATCCTTCTGTCTTGGTTGCTTCCTCATGCCCTCCCTGTCAACACCTAAGTTTAATTCCCAAACAGGAAGATCAGTTTCCATTTTGCATCTGTGTTTTGGTTACTTTCCATTGCCACAACAAAACACCATGATTGTCTTAGGTAGGGTTTCCATTGCTGTGAAGAAACACCATGACTACAGAAACTCTTATAAAGCAAAACACTTTGTGGGGAGTGGCTTACAGTTTCGGAGGTTCAGTCCATTATCATCATGGTGGAACATGCTGGCAAACATGGTACTGGAAAAGTAACTGAGTTCTGCATCTTGCAAAGGCAGCAGGAAGTGAACTGAGACAGTGTGTGGTATCTTGAGCATAGGAGACCTCAAAGCCCACCCTCACAGTGACCACTTTCTCTACCGAGGCTACACATACTTCAGCAAGACCAAACCTACTTCAACAAGGCCACACCTCTTAATAGTGCCACTCCCTCTGAGTTTATGGAGGCTAAAATTCAAACTATCACAATGACCCAGGCACCTTATAAAATAAAATATTTCATTGGGTTTTATAGTTTCAGAAGGCTGTTTGGGAGCATGGTGGCAGGCAGACAGGGAACTGATATAGCAATTGAGAGCTTCTATCTTGAGACAATCAGCACGAGGCAGAGAAAGCTAACTGGAAATGCCTTGGGCTTTTGAAACTCAAAGCCTGTCATCAGTGACATACGTCCCCCAACAAGGCCACACCTCTAATCCTCCCTAAACAGTTTCACCAACTGAAGACCAGGCATTCAAACTTATGCATCTACGGGGACCATTCTCTTATATTTTTGGTTGTGAGCCTTGTCTTCAATGGCTAAGTCATCTCTCCAGTCCTATGGAGGTCACTGTCATCAAAATCATAACACTCCATTCTTTGGACCCCATAAGCTTGTGAACACAGCAAAATGCAAAATAAACTTAGCTTGTCTTCAAAAGTCTCCATAGTATTTCAGTTTTGACACAGTTCAAAAGTCCAAAGTCTCTTCTGAGACTCAAGGCAATCATATTTTGTTTATTTTCAAGGTCATGTTTTAATTCTATGATTTTCCTCCCCTTTCCTCCCTGAAGCACCTCACACATACCCCTCCCTGTTCTCCTTCAAATGCATGGCCTCTTTTTTCTTCAATTGCAATTACATGTACATATGTACTTCTATATACATGTATATGCTCAAATATAACCAGTTGAGTCCATACCATGTTTCTGGTATGTAGGTTTTCAGAGCTGACCTTTTGGCACTAGGCAACCAACTGGTGTGCTCATTCCTGGGGAGAGTCACTTTTCCCAGCCTTACTTAGTAGAAAGTTTTTATTTCTTTTTTGTTTTATGTTTTGTTGTTGTTGTTGAGACATAGCCTCTCTACATAGCTCTGGCTGTCCTGGAACTCTTTATGTAGACCAGAACAGCCTAGAACTCACAGAGATCCACCTGCCTCTGCCTTGCAAGTTAAAGATTCGAGACATCACTCCCAGTACAAGGCAACCTCTTAACAGCAATGCCCCATAAAATCAAAATCAAAAAGGAAAGTGCATGCTTCCAACATACAATGTTATAGCATATACATTACTATTCCAAAGGGGAAAAATAAGAGACGCTAGTGATAAAACACTAAACAACAGCATGTCCAAAACCAAGTAAGGCAAATTCTAAATCCTGCATTTCTGTGTCTGATGGTTTGGACATGCTTAGGTGACTCCAACCTTCAGATTCATTGCCTACAGCACTCTGCAAACATACATGTATCATTCCGCGTATAAACTCAAAGGTACCAGCAATGCTGATTGGTTTCCCTCCTAAGGTTAAAAAAAAAAAAATTGAATGGCCGCAGCCAGGAAAAATAACTGGCTTTGATGCTCCGATCCATAAAGATGTAAAAGAAACATAGTCTGGGTGAAGACCCCACATGTTAACCATGTATTCCCACAAAGCCTACCTTGCCCATGTCTCGTGTCCTGTGGATCCTCAACACATCCTCAGATGGATCCTACCTTGCACGCAAAAGAAATGCTGAAAGGATCGAAGCCTGAGGCTCTCACTGGTCACCTGATCTCGCAGCTCAGCTTGTCATTCTCGCCTATCAAGCAGGGTCTCAGCAGCCCCCACTGCAGAGGCCACTGTGAGGATGGGAGTGGGTGGCTGTGCCAGCCACTGTGTAATGACGAGACACAGCTGTGGCCCACAGTCATCCCTATGCTCAGACCCATCGTGGTACTCAGAGCTTCGAGGACACATTAGCCACACAAGACCAGCGGTCTCGGAAACTTGTGAAAATGGCTAACACCTCTCCAGGCCAGGAGATTCAGGCCTCATAGTTACTAAACTGTTCTCAACCTTCAAATTTCTAATATTGTGGTAGTCAGGGGGTTTATTTGTTTTGCATTTGCAATGTTTAACATTTCTTAAGTTTCCTTTTGGATTTCATTCAACTGTATCCTACAGTTTCTCTTAATTGAGGTGAAATTTACATAACATACACGGAGGCATTTCAAAGTGAATCATTTAGTGCTATTTCGCACTTTCACAACATTACACACCTCCTCTATATAGTTCCAAGATGTCTCGCCTCCCCAGAAGGAAATCCTGTACCCACGAACCAGATACCCTGCAATCCCCACCACTCCAGTACCCTGGAAACCACAAATCAGTTTCCCGTCTCTATATCTCTAATACTATATTCTCTATATGTCATTACATAGGCTCAGAATATGTGATTATTTTGTATCCAGTTTCTGGTAAACAAGGTTCATCTGTGTTATGACATGCACCAGCCATATTATCTTTTATGACCGAATAATATTTCGTTATGTATAGATTCCAGAATTCATTCACTTAGTATCGATAGGCACTTGAGAGTCACTTCTGTCCATCGTGAACAATGCATTATGTATGCATATGTGTGTGCTTTCAGTTCCCCAGCCTCCAAGTGGAATTAATTGTTTCATAGAGTGAGTCTGTGTAGAGGCTGCCAAGCTCACAGCTCTGTGAACTTGTTGACGGTCTCCTGGTGGCTGCACTATTTCATATTCCCTCTACATGTGGCCTGTGACCTTCAACTTGGATGTGCTTGCCTCTAGATTGTCTACCTTTGCCTGCTCTTGGGATACGCGTATCCAGGCGCTTTGCCTAGTCTATCCGTTATTGACAGATAGATGAACGTTGTTTATTTATCGGCAGAACAATACACCGTGTTCATATATTCAACCTGAGAATCCTTTGTCAGACATATGATTTACAAATTTTTGTAGGGCTTTTAAATTTGCTTATTTGATTAAAATTTCATTTCACATGTTAAGCATGGCCTGCTGCTTCTCTGATTATGCAGCATCTTGAGGAGAGCTGCTCTTTGGAAGGCTTGAGACTGCTTCCCAAGTCACACTGCAGGCCTTGAATTCCTCACACTCACAGGCAGGGGGAGGCTGAACTGATGGGGAATTACTCAGGAAAAACGGCCTGCAAAGTCAGAATAGCTGTTAAGAGTTTCTCGGGATTAAATTCTAGCTTGTCTTACATAACAACTGCGTAACTCCAGGCTGATGTGAGGACCCTTTTTATCCTAATTTTTTTTCTTGTACTTAATAGGAACATTCATAGTACACACCTCATCAGGCCACAGAGATACGGCATTTAGAGGGTATACTGTGAACACAAGAGCTCTCCATAACATGCTTGATGGTGAAATCTCTTACAAAGCAAACACAGGTCAACATGCTTATAGCCTCTTCAGCAGTAGACCTAAAGCTAGCATGGCTGATGTGGTCAAGTGGCTATTACCTTTATTGGGAGGTAACTCCCTGCACTGCCTCCTGCTTGGATTAGCTCTCAGAGGAGAGGCTTCTCTCCTCCCAGCAGGCAGCGAGCGGGTGAGCAGCCCCTGGGGCCGCAGCTGGGGTCCAAATGGCCAAGTGGTAAGGCCATCACACTCCAACAGCCAACAGGCCTTCTCTGCGCCAACTAGAGACTTGAAAAGAATACGGGCAATAATAATAAACTAGCCAACAACCTTAATAAGCTGTTGATTCAGTGTTTCCTGAGTTGCCCTGGTGGTTTTAAAATTTGGCTAAGGAGAGGAACGAAAAGAAAGGCCCTGACGCATTACGGTCTCTAACCCTCTGAACCCGTGTGCCTCAAATTAAATACTTTCCTTTGTGCGTTCCCTTAGTCGTGGTGTTTTATCATAGCAGAAAAAAATAATTAAGACAGAGGCTGGTTATGGATGTAAGGTATGGCAGGCACAGCTCAGTCCTCTAGGACTGGTGGGGAGGGGGTAGAAGGAGCAGCCACAAACAGGAACAGACAAAGTTACAGCTGCCAAGAGCAGTCGTCTCCTTTCCTGTGAAGCCATGAGGCCAGTGGCATGCCCAGTTCGAGACCCACTCCTGCAGCAAAGGCCTCAGGCAGGCTATGTCATCTCACCTCTCCCTTCGCTGCCTGTCCTTTGACTTTCACTAATTACCCTCTCAGCTTGCACCAACCACACTGACCCTGGTTCTGGCCCTGCCCTGGAACCTGCCAGCCAAATACTTCCTCCCAGCTCTTCCCTTAGGTCTACACCAGGATATTCTCGTGGCTGTTTTTGCAACCTCCCCCTCCCAGCCAGGGTAGACCCATCTGTTATCTCGCTCCGTGAAAGGGCTGAGATCCTGTCATCTCCTCTGCCCGGTGCTCCTGTTTCTGTTGTTTCTTGAGCTCTCACTCTCCCGTGGCTGGCAAGTCACTTGAGAGAGATGGCCTACAAAGGTTTGAATGTTTTATTTCCCTTTCTGTGGCATTTTGCTTTCACGTTGCCTTAGGAACCTTGAATCTGACTTTTTTTTTTTTCTTTTAGACATTGTTTCCGTGGACTCTTCTCCTCCTACGTTTTTCTGACTCTGTGCATTTCATTCTTGGAAGTCTGTGGCTGGTCCTGATCACGGCTCAGAATCTTTACCCGACAGCCAGTTACATAATTTGCCCAGCTTTTATGATTGTTTTGCGGGGAGAAGATGATTTGATAATCTAGTGGAAACCTCTCTATACAGGTTAGAAAAAATAGTTTTATTACGGTCTTGGGGAGGGAAAACATCTCTATTTCCGAAGCGAAACTATTCCCTGAGTTTCAGATCCTTTTCCCTTCCAGAAACCCCATTTCATCTTGAATTTCCTTTCCAACCCAGCTCCCAGGAAGCCAGGGATCTGCCTGCTGTATATATATATATATATTTCCTGGTCTAGAGTTTCCTGCAAACAGAGTCACACCATATAAGCCATCTGCTCAACTGCTGGCCCAGACGATGTGATCAGCTGGCTCTCGTAGTTGTGCCCGCCGGGGCCCCTTTGCTGCTGTTGCACATCCGTTGACAGTCTTCTCTATTTTCATTTGATGAAGAGCACCTGGGTTGTTCCTTCCCATCACGGGTCTGCTAGGAGCACCTATCAACACTCAGTTACAAGTGTGCAAATCTCTCCCTATGACCACGCCACCAAATGCATTAGTGTCACCGGATAAACCGATGACTGACCGCATGAGCAGCTGCCACTCAAATCACCATTTTACGCGATAGTTACTCCACAAACTCACCAGCGGTTCCCATCCTCCAGCTTCCCCATTTTCCTCATGCCTTTTTTATTATATATATATATATATAAATTATATATAATTACATGTGTGATATATATAAAATCGGGTTTATATACATAGGGTTGTATATTTACATATTTATGAAATGCGTACCATCAGAGGCCCTGAGCATACTGGAGAGGCTTGTTTCTCCAACCTAAACATATGCACATCCACCCTTTGTCCTACCAATAAACAGTGACCTAACAACTGTGTTAGAGAAAGTGGGGTGTTATGTGGAGAGGAAGGGAATGAAGGGTACTGGCTCCCACATTGCATCAGGAAGAGCCACCACAGCCTGCTGACTTGCACCAGACATGTGAATTGGACAGCAACCTTTTAAAGCTACCTCATCAGCACGTGGTTTCTGGAGTAGTTACGTTGAAAGGGTAGGAAATACCCCCGTGAAATAGTGTATTCTCTTACCATGTCATACATTGATGAAAAATGTTATACAACTCTCTGCTTAATTCTAAAAGTTAGGGGAATGATAGTGTGTCATTGAGAAACACAGAAAAATGTGCGCAGTTCTAGAGAATATTACGGGAGAGTTTATGTCGCTGTACTTTGAAAGAGAAAGAAAAATCAATCAACTGTAACAGTGACCTTGGGGTGGCATGTGAAATGATGACCATTTCCTGCATCCAGGAATGTCCAGAATGTCCTCGCTGTGTGGCCACAGTGCCTGGGGGCAGTGAGCATTGCCAAGAGTTGCCATCCCACACACTGAGGTGTGGTCAGCGAGAGCAAGTTCTTCCCATACCCTGTGGTCACTGTGGATGTCAGTGAGAGGTGATGATATACACATAACCAGGTGGTATTCTTAACTAGGTATCAGTCTGCCCCTATTGCTCCAATAAATCTCCACAGCATCCTAGAGCAAGGGAGAAACAGCTGCAGTAACATTGACAGAGGACCTGGCTATTAAGCTGTCTGCAGACTCTAGAATCAGTGAAATGTTTGACAGCGCAGGGACAAATACGTATTAGCAGCATTGCTTAATCCATGTTTCAAGGGCAGAATTTGAAACCATGCTTTCAAACCAAGCTTGCTCTGAACATTGGAAGGATACTGTCATAAAAGAAATGCCAGAAGCCGTGCCTTGGCCGTGACGTGTGTCTCCTGCCTTTCGTCAGCTTGCCAAACCTTGCAGGCAAAATGCATCTCATAAGACAGAAAGCACATGGCTCAGAGATGAAGGGAAAAGAATGCCCAGCTTGGAAACCAGCTCAGTCAATGGCGTGTTTGCTGTACAAGCATGGGGTCCTGAGTTTGATCCCCAGAAGTCACATTTAAAAAGTCAGATGTGGTGCTACACACTTGTAATCCCAGTGCTGTAGCCATGGAAACAGGAGATCCCCGAGACCCAATGACCTGTTCATCCTAGTTATGGAGAGAGTTCCAAGTGAGTGAAACACATGTCTCATAAATAAGGAGGATGGGTCCTCAGAAATGACAGCCGAGGCTATCCTCCTACCTCCACGTGCAAGTGGACATATGTGCACACGCACCCACCACCATGTGCATACTCCCGTCCTCATGTACATATTTTTAAAGGTTACAGAGTCAATATTTTCAAAAGAGTCTGTAGTGATGTTTTAATAAATAAAGTTTACCTGAAGATCAGAGGGCAGAGCTAAGCCACTAGAGGTCAGGAAGTGGTGGCACAAACCTTTAATCCTAGCACTCGGGAGACAGAGGCAGACGGATCTCTGTTAGTTCAAGGCTACCCTGGGCTACACAAGATTAAATCTATCTAAAAGAGAAACAGAGCTCCACATGAAGTTAGAATAGAAAATGAATTAAGTACAACCTTTTGGATTCACCAAAATAGGATAGGTAATAGAATATTTTCTCTGAATTTATCAATTGTTAACAGACTAGACATTGTTGATTATATTTTGCCTGTTTATACTGTATATAGTTATTGTACTTATTGTACATATTTTTCTTATATTGTAACCTTCTTTTTTATTTTAGATGAAAAGGGGGAAATGTGGTGATACCTCATTTGTACTCTAACAAAGTTTGCCTGAAGATCAGAGGGCAGAGCTAGCCACTAGTTAACCATAGTTCTAAAGGTGTGTCCAGGCAGACAGGAAGTGATATTGCTAGGCAGAGAGGGGAATATAAGGCAGGAAGAGACAGGAACTCAGGGGATTTTTTTTTAAGCTGGCGATTTTATAGAAGTAAGAACTCTAGTGTCTGGCTTCTCTGCTTCTCTGAACTTTTAGCTTTCACACCTTGATATCTGACTCTGGATTTTTATTATTAAGACCAATTAGAACTCATGCTACAGGCAACTGGGCAGGCATCTAGGCACCTTAGCGTGTGTGTATGTATATGTGTGTGTGTACATGTGCATGTGTGTATGCATATATAGCAAGAATGCAAGAACAACCCAATTGCACTTCAGAGCCCTTTGACCGGCTGGCTGCCAAGGCGCAGCTTACTTTGGTTCCCTCACATCTCAGTCCCTGTCCATCTAGTATCGTTCCTCATATCTGGTCTCCTCCCCGTATCTTTGTTTTCCCTTCCTCTTTCTCTCCCACGTCTCACACTCTTCCCCTCACACCAAGACGCACCGGTGCATGTCTGAGCCTCAAGGATGCTTATCCCCTACGAATCACAGCAGATTCTTTTCAGCCCTAGCTAGCCAGCATCAATTGTCCCGGAAAAGCAAACGTTTCACTTCAGCGGTGCCAAGCTATTGTTAATCACAGCTCATTTTTCAGCTGGAATTGATTCTTAATTCAAAAGATCACATGAAAACCCTGATGAGAGTCTTTGCTTCCCTCGGAAACTTCAAAAGCCAGGCTTCCGCAATTCTCTCAGCATCTTCCAAATTCCCACAACAGCTCATTAAGCCCTGACCTCCCAAATGCTCCACCTTCCTCCAACAAAACAATCCAAATCATAAAAGTCACCTGGGTTGGTCCATGACAACACCCGTTCTCTGGTACCAGCTTCTGTTGCTGTGATGAAACACTACCCAAAAACAACCTGGGAAGACAGGTTGATGTAGCCTACACTTACACAAAGGTGATCACTGAGCAAAGTCAGGACAGGAACCTGCAGATAGGGAGGAACTGAAGCAGAGACCATGGAGCAAAGCTGTGTTTTGGTTTGCCCAGCCTGCTTGTGCTTAGTTTTCTTATACAACTCAGGACCACAGGACCAAGAGTGATGCCACCCACAGGGGTTGACTCCCATCACATTAATCATCAATCAAGACGATGGTCTACAGACAGGCCCCCAGGCCAAGCAGATGGAGGTAATTCTCCATCTGAGGTTCCCTTTCCCCAAGTATTGTCAAGTTGACAACCAAGATCAACCATCACAGATGGAATTTGTGTGAAACAGAGGGCCACTATTTTGGTTGGGAAAAAGTACTGCTGAAGATAAATAAAATAAAATGAAATAGAAAGCCAAAGCAATAAACTGGACAAGGAAACTTACTAAAAGATCTTTTAAAAAAAAATAACGTAGATTCTTTTTGTTTAGACACCTTTAAATGACTGCCAAACAAAGCCAGGTGGTGGAAACAGGAAGATGTTCACCTCTCCTTAGAGTCCACAGCCCATCAAAAGGCCAAATGATTCTCAAAGCAGGTCCTGATCTATAAACCAATGGCAGTCCTTGGGTTCGAGTGTCTGCCTTTGGCTTGTGCTCAGCTTCCATAGCTATGACATGGGCAGCTCCGAAGATGTCCAAAGGCCCTGCCTCTCACAGATGTCTACTTCCTGAGAGTCTTGCCCCCATCAGTGGGGAGAACATCCTAGCTTTTGACCATCATGGCCCAGGCTGCTGAGGATGACCATACAGAATATGAGGGTGTGTATACAGATGCTGTGGTCAGTGCCATGAAGCCCACATTGGCAGCAGAATGAGAGTTCCCTTGTATACAGCCAGCACCTGAACAGTTAGACTCCAGGGACACAGGCTGAGGACACAGGCCCAACCTGCCCGGCAGCTGTCTGTGCCACACCTGACCACCAAGGCTTGGCACAGCAGTGTAGTGTGAATTCTAATTGGTCTTAATAGTAAAAATGCAGAATCAGATATCAGGGTAAATGCTGAAAGATAAGAAAAGTAAAGGAGCCAGTGTCTAGAGAGACTTTTTGCCTCTACCGAATCCTTATACTGAAGTGGATAAGATCCTGTCTCCATGAATTCTCAGACTCAATGGGCTGAATGCAATTAGTTCCTGTCTCCTCCCATCTTACAGCCTTATAGTCTTCTCTCCACACAGCCATATCCCTTCTTGTCTCTACCTCCCAAGTACTGTGATACAGGTGTGAGCTGCCACCTCCTGGCTCTGTTTCTCCTTTAGACTGGATCAGTCTGGTGTGTCCCAAGGGTGGCCTTGAACTCACAAAGATCCACCTGCCTCTGTCTCCCCAGTGCTGGGATTAAAGGTGTGTGCCACCACTGCCTGCCCTATACAACTAATTAGTGGCTTAGCTCTGCACTCTGACCTTCAGGCAAGCTTTGTTTGTTAGAACACAAACACAATATGACCACACAGCGGAATCATAAGAGACCCACACAGGAATTCTCTGAGATCTTAGGAGGTGGATGAAGGAAGCAGCAGCGTGAAACTGAGAAAGGGCTACATAAACCTTTTCCTGTCTCACCCAGGCTTGCTAACCTCGAGTTTAAATGACAAATGGTTATTGATCTGTGGAATGCAATCTAATTTCAAAAGAAAAGCTCCCTCAATGCTATAATCACATGTGGGTGGCAACAATGGCCCACCGTCCTGAGACCTAACTGGTGTTTATGGTAGTCTTGGTCCCACAGACAGTCGCAGATAGGCAGACGAGCCTTGGGCATTGTGTCCCAGGTATGTCCCCCAGTGACAGGACTAGGTCCTCAGGAATCTCCAGCCACCTTACCTCTTAGGCCTTTTCAGAAGTGTCTATGGGAACACAGCATCAGCCTTGGTCACTGGACCTGGGCTGACCTGTGGTCTCACACCAGTGGGTACTAGCCATGGTGATTATGGCACCTTGGCCCTGCTCCAGCAGTAGCTATGCCCTGGCTGAGTCTGGCAACCTCGGTATGGCCCAGACATGGGACTGTGCTGAAGTCCCTGTTAGATAAAGATGGATGAACAAGTGTGATGTGATGGTAGCACCCACCAGTGGTCCCTGAGCAGGCTCCCCTGGCATCCAACCTAGTCTCTGATGTAGGGCCGACTTTCAAGGATGCTATCTGGGTACCACAAACAACCCAGATGGTTTTGCAGCCATATCCAAAATGACATACAAGGGAGACAGAGCCCAAATAGTGATCCCTAGGGCCAGGCTCCTTCCCCATTTCTACAGGTTGGACTCCAAAGAAGGTGGGATCAAATGTACTCGGAGGCCAGGAAGAACATGCTGACCTCGTGAGGTCCTTTCCTGGCTGTGTTTCTGAGAGACGTTCAGAGTTTATTCCTTCCATATTTGCTAAGGATTTCAGACAGTTACCTCTTGAGAGACTATTGAGTGAGTACCAGTCAAGCTGGCTGCACTTCATTCCTGAAGAGGCTCCAGTTCCAAAGACCTTCTCAGCCCTGAAAGCTGGATGCTTATATGCTGCAGGGCCCTCTTCCTCCCTCCCTGCCTTCGTCCTTCCCTCACTGCTTCCATTCCTCCCTTCCTCTTTCCCTTCTTCCCTTCCTCCCTCCTTCCCTTCCTCCCTCCTTCCCTCCCTTCCTCCCTCCCTCCCTCCCTCTCCCCCCCCTTCCTTTTTCCTTTCCACTGTATTGCTAGGGCTTTTACTATGGCTTTTCCATATATACATCCAATGTACATATTCATCCCTCCTCCGCTCTGTTGACGCCCATTTCTGTGTCTCATTTCACGTCTCCTCTGCATTCACGTGTGAAAAGCAAAGGCAAAACAAAACGTTCACATCCTGTTCTTCACATGTTCACACCGATGACAGACTTCACTCTACTTCATAGCTGAATACAACTCCCTCTGTATATAACCTCCCTTTCCTTCATCCATTCATCCACTGCCGGGCACTGGGGGGTGTGCCAGTGCCTGTGGCCTGCTCAGAAACGGTGCCGCTGGACCATATGGTAGTTCTATTTTTAGCTCTTGGAGGAACAGCTCCACTCAGGATGCCTTCAACAGTCTACACTCTTGCCACGAGTGGATAAATGCTCCCCTTTCCCCACAGCCTTGCCAGTCTTTGTTGTCAATTGTTTTTGCTCTTAATTTTTGGATTTCCAGTGGTGTTTTATTGTAATAAATTAACTGAAATCAAGACTTTACCATCTTTTTTGAAACTCATAAACTCAGGAAAAATTCTTACGTACACACAACATAACACATCCCAGCAGAAACAGAGCCGTGCTGGAGCAACTGCCAATTAAACAGAAGGTCAATTTCTCTTTCCAAAAAAAAATGTTTCCAAAATTCTAAGTCCCCGTAGTTGGCAGTGGAGTTGATCCCTGTGGCTACAGATGACAGCCATTCTGATGGGGGTGAGCGGGAATCTCCAGGAAGTTTGATTGGCGCTTCCCTGAAGAGCAGGCTTCCTCTGGATACAAGACAGGAAACACCAACCAGACCCAGGATCCAGGTCAGGGCCCCAGTGTGTGTGTGTGTGTGTGTGTGTGTGTGTGTGTGTGTGTGTGTGTGTGTCCTTCTGTGTCTGCTGCAGAGGGTGAGCTTTGAACTTGCTGGAGGCAGACCCTCTGCTCTAGGGGGCCAGCTCAGCTGAAGCATTTATGCCCTGTCTATATTCCAAACAAGAAAACGATTTATCAGCTAAAAGAAGAGAAGAAAGGAAACGTGAAAGGAAACACATGTGTCTTCTCCGAGATGGCTGAAGGAAAGGTCCATACGTGTTGAAAGCACAGGGTGGTGTGGTAGGGCAAGCCTGCCCCGGGTCCTCATGGTTGTGAGGGATGTCCATGGATGGGCAAACCCACTGCTTCCAGGTGGGACACTCTGTGGCAAATTCCTATTGGTAAAAAGTCACGGTCTTCCCACTTCCAGCCTGCAGGTACTGCTCATACTTGTTCTTCAGAGACCACAGACTCATTGCAGTACAGCGTTCCATAACCATAGCTCTCTGAAACTTCTCCTGAAAGGTCAGGCCATGGCTGTTTCATTCATAATGGGCTCTGTTAATCCAGGAAAGCCCTTTGCTGTCCTTCCGGTCGGCTCACAGTTATCTTTCGGGGGAGCATCTGAAGACGAAGCATCCATCCATCCTGCAAGCCACTTTCCCCCATGCAGCTATCTAATGGGAGACCAATAAGGGAGGAGGAATGGCGAGGAAGGTGTTTTTAGTGCCTGTGGAAGAAGAAAGGAGTCTGTTTTTCCCTGTGCTTGCAACAACTCAAGTCAGCTCAGCAAATAAAACCCAGCCCATCTCCAGGTTCTCATTCTCCACAGTATCTACAGGATCAGCGATATGAATGCTACCCATTTTCATATGTAAGACCACTGATGTACTTTTAACTAAACAACAAAGGTAATCAAATCCTACACCAGCATGTGCTGATTCTATCTTCAGACTGACAGCTCGAACCCATATCTTTCTCATCATCCACAGTTCTGTCTTCGCCCATCTGAAGAGAGTCCTCTTGCGGAACAAAACCAACAGAATGAATCTATATCCCCAAAGAGATTTATGACGTCGCTTTGTATGAGATGGGTTGCAGCTCCGTCCTGGACGGCCATCTCATTGTCTGGGGTTTCCCTGTACCTTCTCTGTCAGTCTGTACTGCACACACATCTGAAAAGCTCACCCTGACTCGATGACCTCCAGCCCAGGTGCAAGCGGAACACGCAGCTTTCGGTTTGTTGATAGCTCGGTCCAGCCTCTCTCCTTCCACAGACCCAATCCTAGTCTCCGTCACACTGCCTGATGGGATCTTCAGGCCTCATCATCTGTCTTCTCTGATTAAATGAATGTTCTCTGAGAATTTCACAAGTTATAGAAAGATGAAAATGCGTAACTAAAAACTGAGTTATATGATCCTACGATTTTAGGCAGAAAAAATAAATTCCTATGAAATGTAAATGAGAAGGAGAAAACCTTGGATGGGAAATTGTCAGCTTCTCTTCAATCCTGTTTAATTCTGGTCAATCTTCAAATTAACTGCTGTGAATTCCAAGCCTTCATTTAGGTCAAATCTTCAAAACCACTTGTGAAAGTCAACCTTTTTAGAAGACACAGTTTAACCAGCTGTGGCTTCACCAATATTAGAAATGTTGCAGACGAAGGAATCCAAAGGCATCCAGGTGGGGAGATCTTGCCCCATCTAGAACTAACCCATTATTTAGGGCATCATCTCTGCCCACAGCCGCAGCTTCCCATTGGCAGGATAATTGCTGCACAGGCAACAGCACCTGAAACACTGAGTCGGGCACCGAAGACCACACCTTCACCACTGCTTTAAGATCAGGAAGGGTGAATCAGCATCAGACAGAGGAACTGACGCACGAAATACCATGAGGACTGTGAGCAAAACCCCCAATCGCGTACAACAGATGTCTCTGTTTTTTTTTTTTTTTTAAAAAAAAAAGCCTTCTCCAACACATTTCCCAAACATGCGAAGGGTTGTCACTAATGTTAGAGAGGTATTTTGTACAACGCTGGAGATACTAGTTAGGTGTCCATGTCCCCTAAAGAAGTGCTCACTCATGCTCCTGTCAGCAACCCTGGTTAATCTCACAGGGTCTCTCTGTCTCTGTTCTCTCTCTTTCGCTCTCTCTTTTTTCCCCATCTGTGTGTGTGTGTGTGTGTCTGTGTGTGTGTGTGAGAGAGAGTGAAAGAGAGAGAGAGAGAGAGAGAGAGAGAGAGAGAGAGAGAGAGAGAGAGAGAGAATATAGAAGTGAGAAGAGCCTAGGAAGATTTCACAGGAAGGAAAAAGAACAGCTTAGTTGTGGGCCAAAGATGGATGCATTCGTGAGAAAAAAAAGTCCACTATATGTGCACAATAAAGGAGTCCTAAAGATCAGATGCTACAAAAACCTGTAAATGCAGTAGGCTAGAGGAGTGCATCTTTGGTGAAAGACATTGTTGTTGCAGAATATGAGGACATTTCAGACGCTGAAATGAAGAGGCATGTCTTGCCACCTGAAACACTTCTGCCGATGCACATCTCCTGAAACACAACCACAGGAGCTGGTGGCACAGTGCAAGAGTGGAGCCCTTGCCAACCATCTGGAAGGGTCCAAGTTCAGTCTCCAGCATTCCAAATATCAGTAGCACCATGAGACAGGCACCACGTGAATGTGGCGCCCAGAGTCATCCGGTGGAGTCAAGGAGGGGAGAGCTGTGCTGTGCTCACTCCCGACAGCACGGGGCTACTGCACACATCAGCTAGAGGGCCTGTGGCCACCTGCGTGAGATGAAACAGGCAAACTTTCAACCTGGGTGGACAGGGGTCCCCTGAGACCCCATCCCTGTTTAAGGAGCTACTGGTAGTTGATGACTACTGAAGAACGGAAAGTCGCTCTAAGTCAGGGACTTGACCTCTGGTAGGTTGCCCTTGCCTCAGCAGATGCCTACACACTCAGGCCTATGGTCAGCACTAACCAGACTCGGGACATTATTAATAACCCAAGAAAGAAGACGTAAAGTGGGAGGAGGGACATCAGCTAGTTGGAGTGAAATAGTGGTCAGTTAATATGATCAAAATTTATTGTACAGATTATCTTTATGATGCTCTAAACTATGACAGAGAATCAAGCACCATTCTCCACGTGGGTTGCACACACAAAGAATCAAGCACAAAGAATCAAGCACACACAAAGAATCAATTCCCCATGGGAATTGCACACACACAGAACCAAGCACTGTACTCCATGGGATTGCACACACACCACATCAAGCACTGTACTCCATGTGGGTTGCTCATACACAGAACCAAGCCTTCACCATTCGAAGTCCTTAGCTTGATTCCCATCACCTGGGAATAGGCCAGACCATAGTGGCACACACCTATAACCGCAGAATAAAGAGGAAGAGAGAGGACTGAGAGCAATTTCAAGGCCACCCTCCTCAGTTACACAGCAAGTGCAGAGATAGCCTGGAATTCCTGAGGTCCTGTTTGGGTAAAAGGAAGTATGTAATAAGAACTGAATCACAAGAAACATCAAACAAATTCAAGGCAATGTGATTCTCTAAGAAAATTCTGTGCCCTTTAAAATATCAAGGCCATGAAAGGAGAACCAATAGGCCATTCCAGACTAACAGGTGAAGAACCATGGTATCTAGTATCATCTTTGAGTTCCACAGTTTTAAACCTAAAAATGTATTATCAGGAAAATTGATGACATTTGAATAAAATCTACAGATTACCAACTGTTTATTAAATTCCTAATTTTTATATTTGTACTATTTTCAGAAAAGAGAGCAATCTTGTTTCTAGTATATTCCACCAAATTTAAAAAGATAGACAGTATTATCTGCAACTTACTTTCAAATGGTACAGGGGTAAAAATCTTGTGGAGAGAATTTCCATCAAATGTGTTAAAAATGCCAACATTTGAGAAATCTGGGTATTAAATTTATTATATAGCTTTTCTAAAAGTCTAAAATTATTTCAAAATAAGACTATGAAAAGTAAAACTATACAGGGCCAATGAGATGACTCATCAGGTAAGAGCCCTTACTGATCTGACCTGACGGCCTGAGTTTGATCCCTAGAAACCAACATGAAAGGAGAGAATGTCTGGAAATTTGTCCTCTGACCTCCACATACATGCCATGGCATCCTCCAGCTCACACTCATACATATAATGATACACACACAAACATACATACACACAGAAAAATAATGATAAATAAAATGCATTTAAAATAAAAAAATAAAAGCATGCAAATGAGAATTGGCCAGTCCCACAGTCTAATCTACTGATTTGCCGTTAATAGTCTATTGAAATTAGTTTTCACTAAAGTAAAATTTGAGATTATTTCAAAAGTATACACATCACACTACAAGACATGTTACTTTTATGTAGAATTGCATGTATTAAAACGTATTGCCTGGGTGGGTGTTTTAGACCAAAAGCCAATTCCCTGGTGCTCCATGTCTGTTCTTCCTAAAATCTCTTCTTTTAAAACTTCTTCCCTGCAGTGTTTAACATGTGATTATTTTATTTCTGCTTAACTGATCTTCTGCATTACTTCCAACATCGTTCAAGCTGATCGAGTGCCTACCAGTCTCTATTCAGAAAGTAATATCTCTTAATTAAGAAACATCTGTAAACTTCATGAATTTGTTGTTTTATCTCCTTCTATTCGATCATTAATTAGGAGACAAATTAAACCTCATGCAAATACCAAATGCAGATGTAGGCCAGGGTCTGCCAGCACTCCTGGACACAAGGTCATTCACCACAGCGCCCGTGTTTGCAGCCTTTCTGAGAGTTGATCCTAATCACTTAGGCAAATCAGTTGCACCAGTATGGGACATACCTAAATCCTCCACAAGAAGGTATTTGGTGCTTCCCAAAAATGCTGCATGCAGAATTATACCAAAACCCTTAATGTCCTTGCTTTATCGTCTGATAGGAAAACAAAACCATCATACTGGTGTTTCATAATTGGATTATAAATAGCTCATCAACTATATTTATTGCATAATACATAGTATATGTATGCTAGCATCTATGTCAATTATTTTATTCATTCCAAATATTTGCTTATGGGAGCATACCTACTAACTTAAAGCATTTTACTTGCTGCAAGAACAGGAAAGGGAAAGAACAGTCATTCCTTAGCTCCACACTGCCTCTTTTTGGTGCGTCTGTCATGTGCTGGTATAAATATTGGCTTTCTTGAATGGCTGTCCCACTGGAAGAAAGTGTAAAGCCCTTCATTTTTCATACCTAGTAACCAGTACAACACCAAATACTGGCAAGTGGCTCGAAACTTAGCTGAGAACTAAAGGAGCTCAGAGGTAGATACCTTTGTAGATAGTGAGTCGGAAATCAAGAGGCTGCAGTGAAGAGACCCTTAGAGCTGAAAGTGAAGGTTCTGAGGTGGTTGTGGGAGGCAATGCAAAAGGCAGATGCTCATATAAGCTGTGCTATCCCATCTGTTCAATCAGTCAGTTGCTCCAAGAAGGGACACACAGTGAAATGGCAGCCGAGTTTACTCTGATGATCAAAGGCTGAGAAAGCTGTGATACTCGGTATCTCCAGTCTAAAGCATGGGTGGAATGAAGAAGGCAGGCAAGTGACCTCTGTATGATGTCATGGGATAATGTTTCTGTACACTGTGGAGATGTGCATTGGTTTAACAAAGAGCTGAATGGCCAACAGCTAGACAGGAGAGGATAGGCAGGACTTCTAGGCAGAGATAGGAACTCTGGGAAGGAATCAGAGAGGCAGAATTTACTGGTGAGAAGCAGAGGAAGTAGGACATACGGAACTGAGGAGAGATAATGAGCCATGTGGCAGAATGTAGATTAATATAAATGGGTTAATATAAGTTTTAAGAGATAGTTGGGAACAAGCCTAAGCTAAGATCAAGTTTTCATAATTAATATGAAATCTCTGTGTCATTATTTGGGAGCTGTCAGTCAAAGAAAGTTCAACAACATTTGCCATCCAACATGGAGGCTCATATAATCAAGCATAAGGACTGGGAGAAACTGGCAAGCAACTCAGTGGTGGGAGACTAGGTAGAAACTCCTATTGCAGTGTTAAACCAGCAACTTTCCAGAGCTGGAGCAGGTAGGTGTGGCTCCCTGATGGTGCCATAAGCATGAGGCTAGGCTTTCACAGAAAGGCTAGCTGCAACTGCAGCTGCAGCCCAGAACCAATGGGGTAACCTGCTGAACCAACCCAATGGGTAGGGGTTCAGATCCATCCACCAGTGCCATGTGCCAAGCAGAGCCACAAAAAGAACCTAGGATTGGTTCATACTGCTGGCACTCAGAAAGCTGGGTCCAGATCGAGGAAAACTCTGAACAGGTATAGTATGCTGTAAAATGTGCTTACTTGTGGAAGAAAGAAAAAAATGGGTATAGACAGTCCTAGAAATGATAATTTAAAACTAATAAAGTCTAAAAATGGGGAGGTATAGGAATGATAGGATGAAAGGGTAGATTATAGAATCTACTTTTAAACTAAAAGCAACTATTAGTCTCAAATATTTTATACTGTATGGATTTTTATATATTGATACAAATTTAAGATATTTTTGTTATAACAAAATGTAAGGTATTATATTTATACAAGCAATTTAAAATTGTGATTTAAAGTTCTAGTCCTTGAAAGCTAATCAACCTAGTAGTTAGTCATCTAATCAAACTTGTAGTCATCTTAAGTATATTTCTAAGATCAAGAAGAAATATATTTTAGATGAATAGGTGGTCTTCAAACACTTCAGAGACCTACAAAATATGACATTTAAGATATTTTAATAACATAAAGTTTTAAATGACAATGGGATATTTCTGCTCCTGGTAGTACCAATCTACTTCAGAGAAAATGAAGGGTATTGAGTAATCTCAATATGGAGTTTGCTTCAATGCAGCAAAATAGCCAGCCACTGGCTCTTATCTCAACCTCAGTCTGAAATGGCAATTTGAGACTGTATTTGAGTACTGTCTCACCCCATCTTATATTCCTCTCTAGGGCTGGGATCAAAGGTGTGCATGACCCAATTTCTATGGCAACTAGGGTGGCTACTGTCATTATGGCTACTGAGATTAAAATTGCATGTCATTGTGGCTACTGGAATGAAAGGTGTGTGTTACCATAATCTGTTCTGTAAGGCTGACCAATGGAACTGTTTTACTCTCAGATCTTTAGGTAGTCTTTTATTAAAATATAATTGAAATGCCACTACATTCACCCTTTGTCTAAAATAAAAAAGAAAGCTATAACTAATATAAGAAAACTATATACAATAAGTACAATGACGATATATAATATATAGGGCAATAAATATATAAAAAGTATCTAGTCCATTTGCATTTGACAAATTCGGAGAAAATATTTCATATCTATTCTGTCTTGGTGAGTCCAAAGTTTTATACCTAATTTACTTTCTATCATAACTTGCTTTCTGTGTCTGGTAAACTATAACTATAGCTATCTAGTCTTCAACTCCCTCAGAGATCCAAGAAGGAATAATAACTAAGTAAGCAGGAAATGCAAGCAAGTGACTTCTAAAAAATGTGAGAAATGACAGAAACAGCTGGCTGCCTGGACTGTCACCCAAAGTTCCTACAGGCCTAGCATATTTGTTAGGCTTTTCTGCAAAGCAGGATATTTTGTATCCTGATTGTCCAATTACAACAGCATCCTGTCAGCAGTCAAGACAGGAGCATCTTCTTACCCAATTTCTTAAATTTGATAGGATGTTTTAGTACAGTCTTTGGACAGATAGACAATGTACAACACTGGATACAGCTAGCTCTGTGGGAAAGCACTTGTCAAGTTTACAAGAAATACCTGAACTGAATCCCAGCCACCCAAAGAGAAATATAAAGTATATTACTATTTAGGAGCAAAGTTCCAAGCCCACAGTTGAAAATCAGTGGTAGAATCTCAACAAAACTTGACAATCCTAAAAGTAGAACAAACAATAACTCTTCAATGTTCAATGGAGAAAATTTAAAGGCTTCCTTAAAAGTTTAAAAAATTAACTTTATAAACAGGTTATATAATCATCTCTGTATTCTATATGAAGTTAACAATTTCACGTATAAAGATATATACCACATTGATGAGTAAGAAAATGAAGTACAAACCCTCCTTGTATTAGCGGTTTCTTATGTGAACAAGCTTTATTTGCCAACGCTCAGTTAATGTCCATCCCAGCGATGGATTTCAATTTCAGTTTCTACAATATTTTCTTAGCAACAAAGCAGTGTTTTGAGCTTTGCTGCTAATGTTGCAATTCAGACATCACTGCATAAATAACAGGCAAGCAAAGTGAGTGCTGGCCGACCACATCACTTCTTTCTGCGTGCGTTAGAGATTGCTCGGTGAACATCTGTTATTTGGCTCACACAGAGAACACAACACTCACCCATGTTACCCTCTTGCCTCACAGTGATAAACCCTCACGTCCTTTTACCAAAATTGATAACAGAAGAGATCAGCCAACGAAGATGAAAGTCTAGTGAATTCATTTTCTACCACTACTCTTGACAGTTTACATCAAACCTAATGGTTTAAAATAATTGAACTTATTCTCCTACAGCTGTGGAGGTCAGGAGTACGGAATCTGTCTCCCTACTATGAAGATCTTTGTGGTTCTACCAAGTCCACCTTGATACCCAGGGTAGTTTTCTATCCCATGATCCTTAACTTGAGTCAATTTGCAAAATTCCTTTTGCTAAAAAAAGGTACAATGCATAGGTTCTCACGACTGGGACATGGATACCTAAAGAGAGGAGACATATTTAACAGTCCACAGGAAGCAAAGAAACATGGTGGTCACACCGATGTGAGGCTGGATCTGCTGGCAGAGAGACCAGCTTGAAGGACGTAGGAGCAGCCAGAGGACCGCAGTAAGGGTGACCTCTCAGCCAGGACAAGGGTGGTGTGTGATGAGGATGAAGGTGTCTCAGGGCAGCAGATGAGGCAAAGCTTCTGCTGCAGAGCTTTCACTCTGAGATTTTCACAGCCGTCAAAGCACAAAGAAAGAACTTTGAAAGGAACATGACAGTTCTCCAAGTCCCCGGCTCTGCGCGGCCGTTCTATGACAAGGAGAAGGCAAACAGAGCACTGCCTGCTCTTTCTAGGATTCTGCAGCGAGAGAAAGCACTTCAACTCAGTTCTGTGTGCCTTGTGTCTTAAATTAAGAGGGCCTGAGCAAACATTGGCTTTACTACTCTTTGCTTCCTGTACTTTTATAGTGACAATAAAAGAATTTTTAATGTTTTGACAAGAAATTTTAAAGGTCACAGGACCATCGTAATTATGGAGATTACTTTGTGTGGTTTCAGTGAGGAGATTGTTTTTATAGCCCCCCATAGCCCTGCAACGTGAGGACTACCCCCAGGGTAGACACCATACCTCTAACTGAAATGTAGATTGAATGCAGTTCTCACCAAGGTTATCGTATGCATTCTTCATGTAACTCAAGCAGTTTATATAGTTAAAACTCAAAGAATACCCAGAATAACTTGTTGTAGATGACTTATTTACCAGGAATCTGTTCTGCTGGAAGTTGTGTTGTGTGGCGTGGTTTCAACACAGGGAAAACCAGACCACGTGGGTAGACCAGATCCACACATTAGACTCTGGTATTGGATATCTATCTACTTGGAAAGTGGAACAGATTTAAATTTTTTCTAGATGGAAACTTGGACCACACGTGTAACCTTAAACCAACAGGGGAGAGTATAAAAGAAATCACAACCATGATAGGGAATGAATAGCTTCTTCATAGAGTAAAGGGATAGATTGGCAGACTGGGCTTTACTGAAGTAGGAATTTCTCATCACCAATGAGGAGATGAATCGTGCTTCATATACAACATTAAAGGAATAAGCAACAAAAACTATTTTAAAACGACCATAAAACAGAAAAAGACTAATCTCTCTAGAGAAAATGAAGAAAAGGCCCTGGTAGAGCACTCACAGAGAAAGAAAAGCAAATGGAAAACCAGTGTGTGAAATGACTCGCCCCGTCAGTAATTCAGAGGATGTATGGAGCCGGGAGAAGGCTCAGTGGTAGAACACTTGCCATGGGAGCGTGAAGTTGAATCCCTAGACCCATATAAAGCCTGGTGCAGCAGCTCATGCCTGTGACCTCAGTACATACAAGTGATGGTTGGGTTTGCACAGGTTGGGATGCCTACTTTGATGGCTGCATAATTCTTAGAGGAAGAATCTCCTTTGAGGAAATCTAGGAGAGATGTCCAGCAGTATTCCTGCAATCTTTATTGCGTGCTAAAATTTTTCCAGAATTAAACCTTTAGAATGGTGCAGAAGTTCTGGAAAAGTCAAAACCACAGTGGCAGAAGGTAGCTAGCTAGAAGAGGGCCTGTCCTACTGCATAAGAACACTGGCTGAGGTGTGCAGAACAGGTGGGACCCCACACTGAGTCACACCAATGTCTCTCCAGTTCCTGCCTGTAGAATGTGGGTTGACCAGGAGTGAGGTGATGACAGCGCCCCAGGTGGTGGGAAGAAGGAATAATCCAGTCAAGATCACTGAGGATTATGGGAAGTAGGCTGGGGCGTCTTCAGAAGGCCATTCTAGAGAACAGGACGTGGTGACTTATCAGAAGTGGGCAGCATTGTGGGGGCGTGGGAGAGAATGAATGAACAAGGCATAGTCTCAGCTTCTACCTTGAGATCCTGGCAAAGCCAGAGAAAGCAGAGTGAACAGCAGAGATTAAATTAATTTCCTGTGTGCAGAGAGACAGAGGACGCATATTTGTGTATAACAAATAGCAAACAGTATGCTATTCTTTTGCCAGTGATTTCTGTCTTGGGACATAGATCTCAGACTGAGTGTGTGTGTGTGTGTTTCCATAAATGCATGTGTATGCACACCATACATACATAGTCTATCCCATTACTAACCAGTTTGTCTACCTAAGAATGAGGTAGACAAGTGTGCAGAGAGCTGAGCCCCTGGTGTAAAAGCTGCTCTTCTTCAGTCAGGTCAACAGGCCCTGCCTGATGACAGTGTCCGTTTTTATTCGTTGCCAACCTGGGACCTCCTCATCTTTGGACTTAATTTGCTTTGGAACAGAGGTCAGCCCCTCTGTGCAGTTTAGAAACATTTGGCTGTTTTTATAACTTCACAGACGCAGCCACCTCAGACAACAGCATTCCCAGGGTGTGCTAATTCATTTAGGGGCCGTGTAATTGATTTTTCAGTGAGTCTTGTAATGAAAACTGGACACCCAGCCACAGGGTGTCTCCTTGTGCCCATGGTTTCCATGTTATCTCTTTCTTCAGGAGATGCCCCCCTGCATCCAACCTTTAGCCTCTCACAGGTAGTTGCACTGCTCTCTGACTGGTCTACTACATGGAATTATGAAGTGTTTGCCCATGGCCATCTATTATGAAGCCAGGACCAAACGTGGAGGCAACTGAAATTGAGGCTGACCCTTTAGGCAAGGCTCCCACACACTTTCTGGATCTCCTGGGTGGGTTTTCATGCACAGATCTGTTCAAGACTTTGGAAAAAACAATATGTTAAATGCAATTATTTGATTCATATGAAGAAACTTCCCTCAGAACCCAGATGCTGAGTCTGGAGTGCGTTTGTGCAAGCACCGTGCATAAAGCTTTCCTGGGAGGGTGTGGCCTCCATCCTGTGTCCAATGGCTTCCATGATGGCACAGCTCTTTCACACACACACACACACACACACACACACACACACACACACACACACCCTCTAGCCTCTACCATCTCTTACAGTGAAATCTAACTCACTGAATTTACTGTTTCTGGAAACTTATAAGTGCAGACTTCCCAATCACCACAAGGAAATCCTGAAGGATTGAAAATAATGCAACAGGAAGCTAAATAAAGCTAGCCACTTGGAGAAAACTCTAGCTTAAAAGCCATGAGTCCTTTCAAATTCCCTGCTTCCTAAAACAGACAGAATCCCAGAACACATTGACACACAGAGCTCTTGAGGACAAGACTGAGACCATGTAGCATGGGTTCTGCCACCCCGTGATCCAGGGAGAGCTCAGCGTTGGCTGTAACACATTCTCACCACCAACCTAGACAAAGCTTCCAACAAGAGTGCCAGGTCCGGGACACAGCGGCTTCTGTGCTTGCTGGGCCTGGGCTTTTAAAAATTCCTTTTATCCTCCTAACCCAGAGTATCCTCCTAACCCAGACATCTTCCTCTACGATGTGGAGGGGTGGAGTTTAGAAAGATGGAGGACTAGCGTGTTGCCAGCACCAGCTTCAGACCCCAGCCACAGGAGGCGTCCTCTGAACACCAACTCCTTGATATGGCCTGAATATGCATCTTTCCCCAAGTCACACCTTGAGTCCCTCTTTAGAGTGACAGTTTAAGGACTTGGGGACATGGGCATATGACTGGTTAGGTCATGGGGCAGAGCCCTTGACAACAAGCTAACAGGGTGGTAAGTCTCTAGAGTGCTGCCCAGCCTAACCCTCCATGCAGGACACTGAGAGAGGAGTCTCCCAGGACACACAGACACACCTCAGGAAAGGAATCTTCCAAGGTTTGGGGCTTCTTACCTTCTATAGCTTTCTATTTTTATCTGCCTAGATAGGCAAAGAAGTGATTCCCACTCAGATCTGATTGGCTCCAGCATTCCCTCTGTTGCTCATATTTGTCTCAATAAGACAGAACCCCAAAGGGGTTCGTGTTAGAGAACACAGGCCTTTCACGGGGTTAAAAACCTAATGTGTTTGCCCAACCAATAAGAGCCCAGGCTGAGTGCTATGAGCTCAGGCAGGGACACAGCAGCCTAAGGCTGCTCCTAGTACACAATTGAAGAGAGGACAATTAGCCCCGGGGTCAGCTGCCCTCCCTCCAGACTAAAAAGAAAAGATGGAGAGGTGTTGCCTGTCACAGAGAACAAGCAAAGGTTAAAGGCTCAAGGTCTGGATAAAGAAGTGAGAGAACCTTCATGCTGCTCCGGAGTGGGGCCCTCTTTCCAGACCCCAGGCATGCTTCAGGTCGCTCTGGAGTGGGGCCTTCTACCCGGGACCCCGGGCATGCTTTGGGTGGCTCCTGAGCGGTCCCCTGAACCCCATGCAATACTGGTTGTTGGGAACCCAGGGTGATGTTTCTAAAGACCAGACATGCCCCACACTCATAGGCACACACATGTACTCACAAGCACACTCATAGGCAAGCAGAAATGTGTTTTACATGTCTGACCTCTTCACTTTGCGAATTTGCCTCTTTTGCTAAATATTTATTTTACCTGGCGAGCACAGAGACCAGCCTTTCTTTCTGTGGCTCCTTCCCCACCCTACAGTTTTGTGTTGCTCTTTAATTAAAAGAAAAGTTTAAAATGTAATTCAAGGTGTCAAGGAAGAAAGGGGGGACGCGAAGAGATCTCTGGGATGAGGAAAGAAAGTCACGTATTTGCAGATTTTTAATGAAGCGGTCTTTTAAATATTTTCGTACACGCACCGAGTTAATGCTTCGGTAGGTGAGCTGTAAACGCTCCTCTTCGTCCCATAATTATCAGTGAAATGTTCTTCAGTGTGCGGTAATAACACTCAAGCTGTGCTATTCCGCAGTCAATAATTACACACAACAGCGTGGGGCACGGCAGCGAAGGAAAGTTTTCCTCCTTCAAGCGCTGCCTGCATCTCTTCTCTCCCTGGTACCTGCCCGATCTGCGGTGACTGTCCCTTTTAATCTCCTTTCTTCTCCAAATAGAGGAGCTAGTTAGTTAGTTTTCTTAAGGGAAGAATGCGAGGCAAGATTGCTGACTGGGTGAAATTGCCCCCGTACAAAGCCAAGACTATAATAGGCTGGCTTTAAAAAAAATAAAAAAATAAAAGAAGAAAGAGAAATAGACCCTGAGACCACAGCTAAGTTGGGAATTGGGCTTGCAGCAGCTTCCAAAGGTCAGGAGTCTGCGCACAGTTTAGCACAGCGTGGTCGAACAAGTGCATAAGCTGGTGGTAACGCAGAGGCCATTCACCCGGTGCAGCTGCCAATCTCTTTCCAGATGGAGGAATAAACGCAGTGAGGAAAATGCTTGTTTCTGTGGGCGTGCACACTCTCGAAATATGTTGGGGTTAGCTAGCTAGCTTCTCAGATTCAAAGCTCCTTGAAATTGCTGAATAGACAAAGCAAATGAGTAAAATAGAAAAGAAGATGCCGCGTGTATTACGAGAAGTCACGAGATTTGGTCTGAGCCTCGCTTAGGGAAACAACGGACCTCAACTTGAGCGTCCTAAGTAGCTTAAGTGAATTGGCCCCGGCGTGCACTTGAAGAACCATAAGAGGAAGGTAACCTGGATGCAGCGACTGATTCGGCAGAAAGGAAGCAGATCTGCCGCTCATCCTGCCTCCAACTCGTTTGGACGGCTGCCTGGGCTTCTTCAGCATGCCGTGCGCTCCTTTCCAGCTGCTCTGATTGTGCCGCCTTCCTAATGCTTCACATAACCTGCCCAGATGGGCCAGTGCCCAGCCAGGCCTCTATTTTCCTGGCTATTACTGAACAATAAAAAGAAAAAAAAAACCTTGGCATCAATCGTGTGGTATGTGTCCAACCAGATCCTGGGTACAGTGTTGGGAAAAGTACGAATCTTATTTAGCATCGAGCACGGCAGGGAATGAGGCAAAGGAAGCTAGCTATGTTGCATGAATCTAGAAGTGAGGTCATTACCACGCTAGGTAGCAGGAGAGGCTGTTAACGTATACTATACTCCATTATGGAATTGGGAAATAACTGTTTCTCACTAGTGGATATAGTCAGGGCTTTCTCGGGGGTTCCATGAGTTTGTGGCACAGCTAGACTGACAGATAACGGGGAGTTGCAGGGCCTTGGAGAGCACACGGCTCCTCCCTCCACATCCCACACCAGAAGACTTTTAGTCCAAGGTTTGTATTCAATCAATCCTATTATGATATCAATCAACTCAGAAATCAAGGAAAAACAGACTAAAATTCCTGACTGTCTCTTTGTCAGTTATTTATCTCTGCATGCCTAGTTAGTGGGTGCTTCATTAAAAATAAAACTCAGAGGGCTGGTGGTGTTGTATGCCTTTATTCCAGCACTCAGGAGGCAGAGGCAAGTGGATCTATGTGAGTTCAAGGCTAGCCTGAGCTACAGAGTGAGTATTGGGACAGGGTCCAAAGCTGCACGGAGAAACTCTGTCTTGAAAAATCAAAATTAATAATAATAATAATAATAATAATAATAATAATAATAATAAATTCAGATTCCCATTGAATAACAAAAATTTAGATAATTTCAATCTGCCTCGAGCAATGGAACAAGAAAAGTCAAATTCTGTATATTAACAACAAAAATCTTAAATAGTGGATAAACACCTTAGATAGAACAGGAATTTAGATCTACTCTCATTCTGGGAGTCTAGGCTGGACTGGAAGACAGATCTGGGAGTCTAAAATGAGTCGGAGATGCCTGTGTGGTGTTTATGGACAGAGACAGAGCCTGAGGCACGCCGATAACAGGAACCCACTTGTACCACCACCCACCTTGATCTTGTAGGGTTATCTTCTCCGGTCTACTGTGATTGAGAGTTTTGCTGGGTTTAATAATCTGAGCTGGCATCTGTGGTCTCTTAGAATCTGCCGCACATGAGTCCAGCCCCCTTTGACTAAAAGTCTCCATTGAGAAGTCAGGTATAATTCTAATAGGTCTGCCTTTATATGTTACTTGGTCTTTTTCTCTTTTGATAGTCTTTCTTTGTTCTGTATGCTTAGTGTTCTGAGTGTTGTGGGCTGAGGCGACTCCTTTTTTGGTTCAGTCTATTTGTATGTGTCCTAGTTAGGGTTTCTATTGCTGTGAAGAGACACCATGACCATAGCAACTCTTATAAAGTAGTACATTTAATTGGGATGACTCGCTTACAGTTTCAGAGGTTCAGGCCATTATCATCAGGGCAGGGAGCATGGCAGCATGCAGGCAGATTGGTGCTGGAGGAGTGGCTGGGCATCCTACATCTTGCAGGTAACAGGAAGTTGATTGAGACCGTGGACTACAGTATCCTGAGCATAGAAACCTCAAAACCCACCCCCACGGTGACACATTTCCTCCAACAAAGTCACACCTTCTACTAGGGCCACTCCCTGTGGGATTATGGGGGCCAATTACATTCAAACTGCCACAATATGCTTCTTGTACTTTGATTAGCCTCTCCTATAAGTTAGGGAAATTTTCTTCCATGAATTTGTTGAGAATATCTTCTGTGCTATTGACCTGGACTTCTTCTCACTTATACCTATTATTCTAGATTTGGCCTTTTCATAGTGTCCCAGATTTTCTGGATGTTTTGTGACAGGAGTTTTGATTTTGTTTTGTTTCTTAGATTTATCATTTTCTTTGACAAAGGCAACCATTTCACTGGCCATGCCTTCAGCGTCTAAATTCCCTCTTCTCTCTCTTATATTCTGTTGGTGAGGCTTGCTTCTGAGGTTCATGTTTCAGTTCCTAAACTTTTCATTTCCAGCTTTCCCTCAGTTTGGGTCTTTTTTTTATTATTGATTCTATTTCCTCTTTCAGGTCTTGAACTGTTTTATTCAATTTCTCCCACTGTTTGTATTTTTATAGATTTCTCTAAGAGATTTATTCATTTCCTCTATCATATTCATAACGGCTGTTTTGAGGTCTCTGTGTGTATGTGTGTGTGTGTGTGTGTGTGTGTGTGTGTGTGTGTGTATGTGTGTTTCAGCTGTGTTGCAGTACTCAGGGCCCGCTGTTGATAGGGTTGCCAGGCTCCAGTCAAGACATAGTGTCCTGGCTGTTATTGTTTTTACACTGACATCTAAGCATCTGGGTTTGCGCCAATATCTGGTCTTGTCTTTGTTAGGGGTGCTTTGTTTCTTGCTTTCTGTTAGTCTCTTTGGTTGTTAGGAGGGTGTGGTGGCTGAGTGTTGCCTGGTACAAAATCCTTCTGGGTCCATAATGATAGGTGTGGCCCCTGGGAGTTGCAGGTATGATGTGTTCCTCAGTATTGGGAACGGACACTTTGGGATGGGCATGGATTAGAAGTAACTGTGGGAGAAAGTCAAGGGAGTAAAGCAGGATTACCCAGCAGGCTCTGCTCAGTCCCCTGGGAATGCGTGCAGAGCACAAAGAGGCCACAGCAGCTAGTCGGCTACAGAGCTGGGGATGAGACTTGCGGACTGCACATGGGAAAATGGAGGGTGAGGTTAATAAGAGTGGCCCGTGGTTTTCCAGGAAACGTCTGCTGGAGTTGGGGGCAAGCTCACTGATATTCAGATGCTGTGGTCCTGGGCATTTTTTCATAAAGAACTGACACAGAAATTGTGAAAATAGAAGCCATTGCTAAGCACTGTTTCTCCATCACCACCGTGAACTTGCCTTGCTTGAAGCTAGGCACTGAGAATGTGTTATCCCACCCTGCCCTCTGTCATCGCAGTGTTAGCATCTCTTTATTCTCCTCCGTTCTGAAATGTCTTTGGTAGTATGGGTGAGTTTTTCTTATGGCCTAGACATACCAGATACTGGAACTATACTAGGAGACCCTGTCTATCATATAAATGTACTATTTTCTTATAGAACTTTACGCTTTTATTGTCGGGTAAGAAGCAGGGTGTCCCGTGGGCTTCAATTAACAACAGGGCGGGCTCCTGCTTACCACTGGAAGGTGTGAGGTAAGTCAGTCTTGGGTAACCTTTCGACTGTCACCTGGATGGATGAAGGAAGAGTTAATTCTGTCTGCATGGTCTTTGCTGAGTGACAGGAGGCTCAGGGTGTCTGGAGGATGCTAACATTTTAGCACTCCTGAGGATCTCTTCAACCAATACCATATGGCCTGGCACGTGAGTGGCTCTCTGTCATGACCTGAAAGGTAGGGAGTCTCCACTGCCTGGACTTTCATCAAAGGTTGCACAGGGGCAGATGCACAGAAGATGCAATGAAAGGTTTTCATTCATATTCCAGCAAATACTTCCAGTAGGTTCTCCAGGATTCCGTTGAGTTGATCTGTGTTGGAAGTGGCACCATGAGGTCCTGATAACACCCAGTGATGTCAATGGCCAATGTCCAGTGAGAGCCGAGAACCAAAAGGTTTCAATTCGAGAGTTAAGAAAGCAAATAATTCACTGTAAGTGAACTGAATTTTACCCTAAACTTATTTGCTTTTTGGTTGTTGTTGTTCTTTTTTTTTTTTTATTTTAGCCCATGCAGCTAAACACCGTTCTCAAAGGTTACTGTACCCTTGTACTGTTCTAATAGAGCGTAACCGGATCATGTTGATTGTACACTGCCAATGTCATTACATGTAGACAATTCTCTGGGGATGAAATTCAATAAAGGAGGCAGCTAAATGTAATTTAAAACACCCTGAAAGATCGGCACTGTTTCTCTGCCAGGACCGAACAGTTGCCTCTCTTTCCTTAGATGTTATTCTATAATTTAGAGATGAAATCTCACTAATCCCCAACTTGATTTGTTTGATTGAAGTTCATTGAAGTGGTAATCTTTGAGCAATGGCACGGTGATTTTTTTTAATGGTAAAAGATTACATGGTATAATTTACTTGCTCTAAAAGTTAGTATGTTTTAACAACAAAAATGTTGGGTCTGTAGATGGTTGGCACCAAGTAAAATATTCTTTGTGACAGCAGAGAATGCAGCCGCTGAAGAAGGGGACAAGGGTCTTGAAGTGCTTGCCCTGGGCTTTGTGCAGATGAAGGAACAGACGAAAGCCATGGGTATGGGCAAGGAGCACCTTGAAACAGGAAGCCTTCCAGCCTGCTGGGAAAAGAGAGTTCCTCTTTCTTAGAATGCTGTGAGCAACCGTGTGTGTTTCAGTGTGCATGTGTGTACGTTTGTGTGTGACTATGCATGCTCAAGCACCCCATCCAGACACTCACATCCAGTTCATGGGGGCCCAAGGTCAAGGTAGCCTTTCCTCTTCAACACTCCTACCCTTTATAAGACAGGCGTCTCTCACCGCACTCACAGCCCACTGACCTGGCTAGGAAGGCCAGCCCATGCGCTTCAGAGATCCACCTGTCTCTACTTTCCCAGTGTGGTGGGGGTTATGGGAAAGGGCTGCTGTGCCCAGCTTTTTACACGAGTCCTTAGGCTCACACAGCAAGTGCTCTGCAGCCCGAGCAGTGTTATTTGGCATTGCTTTCATGTGAAAAGGGTGAGTGGAGAAAATAAAAGCTGTGAACTACTCTAGCTTCCTTCCTCTTGTGGTGACATGATAAAAGCAATGGAAGGGAGGAGAGAATATATTTAGATTTCACTTCCAGGTCACAGTCTGTCACTGCGGGACTTTGGGGCAGGGCTTCAGGGGAGGAACTTGCAGGCAGGAGCTACGGAGAAGTGGTGGTCACTGTCGTACTCTCTGCCCACTCACAGGGCTCCTGCTTAGCGAGCTTTCATATACAACCAAGGACCACCTGTGTCCAGGGATGGTCACGCCACAGCGAACTGCACCCCGCTAAAATCAATTACTGATCAAGACAGTGCTTCCCAAACACACCCACACACCTAACTGATGTAGGCTCAGTTGAAGACACTTTCCTCTCAGATGACTGCCGTGTGTGCCAAGATGACATGTGACAATAACTAGGAGGGCAGACAAATCACCCCATCCCTGAGAAATGGGCAAGAAGGAGGAAGGTTTCCCCCTACCCCACCACTTCAGGGCATGTGTCAAAGCAGAGGCAATCCAGGGGTCTTGAGGGGAATGGTGAAGACATTAGTGGACAGAAGCCTTCGCAGCTACGTTCATGTCCTGAGACTGACACATCCACATTCCTGTTTCGCTGGGGTTAACAAACAGACCATTTCTCAATCTGTATTTATGAAGACCTAGATACTGGATTCCAGGACAGCTCTGGAATGTGGTCTGTGCCATCCAGAAAGTCTGCTGCTACTTTGTTTACATGAACATTTCTAGAGTGATAAATGGCTCTCTACTCCAGGACACACTTCCTGGGCCCCTGTTACCCACGTAGGCACACAGGGAACTTTCCTATCTGCCAGGCTCGCATGCCTAGCTCTTAGGATCTGGAAAAGGGATGTTAAAGGGGTTGGAGAAAGCACCCGTTAAGTTCATCTGCCTCAACAAAGCTCCTCAGGACAGAAAACCAGCATCTACTGGGTCTCACTGCTCAATGCTGACGAGGTCCTACTACAAGTTCCCAATTAGGGTCACTCAGGTGACATCAGTTAGAGAGTAGCTAGGGATGGGTCACTGGAAGGCTAAGATTGGTGAGATGTCCTAAGAGGTTTCTTACAGAACCAGGCTTTTCAGCAGGCAGGATATTACCGTGGGAGCTGGCCAGATTGTCTCAAAGTAGTCTCTGATATAGGCAAACATGGTAGTCTGAGGATAGACAGGTTCTGAGGAGTATATAGTGCCCTCCATGTGTCAAGAACCCAGTGGAAACCACAACCTCCCTCTATATAGTACCACTACGCAGCATCCCATTGGATACACTGTGAGATCCAGGTCAGCATGGGAAAGCCTCAAAGGGCCTAGGCAGGTGGGGCGAACCTACCTAATGGCCGTGTTTGTAGACAAGCAACTTCAGGCACTGAGGGCACTTTAAAAATGTGAAGAGTGAGGGAAGCCCTGGAGGGCAGTCAGGGCAGGAACTCGGTGCAGGAGCTATGGAGAAGCCGCGGTTACCGACTTACTCTGCCTTGCGCACAGGGCTCTTGCTTAATAAACTCTCTTCTGTAACCACGGGCCACCTGCCTAGGGATGGCCATGCCCACAGTGGGCTGGGCCCTCCTAAACTCAACTACTAGTCAAGAGGATGCCTTGCAAGCAGCACTCAGGGGCCAATCTGAGGTAGGCAATCTGAGGTGGGCAATTCCTAGATGAAAAGTACACTGTACACACAAGTCTCCTGACTGTATATGGTGTGTTCCAGCATTGTGGTTCCAGGGCCTCTTTGGATTTTCTTCATAACTGATTGTCACTTTCTTACTTTTGTCATGGGGAATTTTATTCTGCATTGTTTTTTGTGCTGCTGGAACATTGAAGTAAATATCAAGATGTCAATGGTCCTGCCTATAGAAGAGACCCCTGTAATGTGGACTTCTGCATCTCTGAACTGCTACTACAGAGATCCTCGTAGCATGGCTTTCTGCATCTCTGAACTGCTATTACAAAGACTCTTCCTTCTGTCATGGACAGAGAGCCTCTGTGACAGTCTGCTGTGTGTCTCCTTGCCGGGCCATAGCGCCCCCGTGACACAGTCAAACACTAGCCTGGGTACTGCTGTGATGCTTCCACGGATGCCATGGACACCTGGACTACTCAGCATTACATAAAGGATGTGGTCCTTTGCAACCCGGCCAATTGGTTAAAACCCTAAGGGTGGAAGTGGAGTTCCCAGAGAAGAGAGGATCCCACAAGTGAACTGTAGGGTCAGCTTGGCCTGGAGCCATCAAGCTCTGGCCTGATCCTAAGCACCTGGGCTTATCTAGCCAGCTCTGCAATTGTTGTGTGTGTGTGTGTGTGTCTGTGTGTGTGTGTCTGTGTGTCTGTGTATATCTCTGTGTGTCTCTATGTATTTATCTATGTGTGTATATGTCTATGTGTATGTGTCTGTGTATGTCTGCATATTTTTGTATATGTCTATGTGAGTGTGTCTGTATGTCTGTGTATGTGTATTTAACAGATAATTAGATAGTAGGTAGTCAATGATATATTAATGTACAAATGGTATGTAGTTGGAAAATAGATAATTAATTGATAAAGATATAATAGATGATAGATAGATTAAATTGATGATGAAGATAATGAATAGATGATAGAGACTGATAACAATAATAGAGATGTAGATAGAAATTAGATAGTTGATAGATATATAGATGGTGGATGGATAGACAAATAGATGAGAGAGATCCATAACTGTAAAGTACTCACAAGTTATTTGGAACGACAAGTGGAATCTTCAAGAAATCTAGACTGCAAACAGGGTTTGACTGTTTCCCTGCTAGGGCACCACCTGTTTGAAAAGGAATGCATCATGCACAAGCATGTCTCTGATAGAAATGCAGGACAGGGCTCACAGTAGGAACAAGCCATTGGTGACGCAATAGAAAATGGAGTTTGTGGAAAGGTGGGCCTGAGCTAAGAGGAGGAACCTCGGTCTGCATCCCAGAGAGGAAGGTCCCAAGGAGAAGAAGGAAGCAGGATGGAGTCTGGACCACTTCAGCTGGCAATTGCTCATGGTCTTCCCCCCCCCCCCCCCCCGTCCTCCCACACTTCACTTCCCCCACTCACTTTCGACTTAGCTGTGTATGACAGTTTCAGTGTATCATGGCTTTGATAGAGTATGAATGACCTTGTTGGAGGAAGTGTGTCACTATGGAGGGTTTGGAGGTCTCCTAGGTGCTCAAGTCATGCCGGTGTCCCAGTTCACATTCTCTTGTCTGCTGATCAAGATGTAGGACTCTCAACACCAGCACCACATCTGCTTGCACCCCCGTCATGACCTAACATGATGATAACGGACTAAACCTCTGAACTGTAAACCACCCCACTGAATGTCTTCCTTTAAAAGAGTTGCTGCAGTCAGGGTGTCTCTTCGCAGCAATTGCAACCCTACTAAGACACAGCGAGACCTACTTCAGCCCTGAGCAACAGCTGAATGGGTGACTGAATCTTACGAGTACCCTTTGCCTCTCTCTGCATACATCATGAGAGAAAAAGTAACAGAGATTTGAAATTCTCCTTTACCCTGTTGCCTCAGAGATGAGAGGATCCCACATCCACCTCAGCCCTGGCTGGTAGCCACAAGGCCATCAGAAGCACCCAAGATACTTGGATGCCTGTTAGAACCACCTCAGAACAACCACATCTTCGGCTGTCTGGAAGAACTCACTTATCAGAATGTTACTCTCTGGGGGCTGAGGAGCTGGCTCAGTAGGCATGAAGGTCTGAATGTGAATCCCCAGAACCCATGGAGAGAAGTCCAGGTGAGGCAAGCCATGTCTGTTTCCTAGCGCAAGCGGAGCAGTCTGCCTGGACTGTTAGCTCCAGGCCCAGTGAAAGATCCTGTCTCAAAAATTAAGATGGGCAACAATAGAGAAAGACACCTAGTGATGACATCCTGCTTCCACGGGTGCATGCATGGGTGAACACCCCCTACACACATACACATACACATTTGCACACCCAAAATACATTACTCTTCGTTTTTGCTCAAATGAAAGCCACTTTGAAAGTTCCCTGTATTTCCACCAACCTGGTAGTAATGTCTTTATTATCTTAGAGCCTTTGGAGACAAGATGATCTTCCACTGGGGGAAGCCAGAATCCCTGTGTTAAGAACAGCTGTGTTAAACATATTGGCTACGTTCTCCTCAAGCAGTCGTGATCAACGTAGCACTAATATTTCAAATTGCCCCTGTTGAAAGCTTGCTCTTCCAACACCCTTCAGGCTTCCCAATATCCTGCAGGGAAATTAAAGGGAGGTTAGGCTGAGCAGAACCCAGTCCAAATGAAATATCGTTAAAACAGTTTGGGAAGATATGACAGACAGTCTGCAGCTGAGCACTTAAGACAATAATGCAGCCCCTAACACAATAAAAAAAAAAAAAAAAAAAAAAGCTGGGAATGAAACCTTCCAAACAGACTCGATGGCAGGAACTTTATGATTACAGAAGTCATTCGATCCCGACACACAGCTCCAAATAGCCCCAGCTCCATTTGTGAAACTAGAAACTCAGTTTGGCCTTATTTGTAGTGTCAGGAGTAAACCTAAGAGTTGGGGCAGCTGGGGGCTGAGAGCTGAGGAATTGTAATCACGTGTGGCTAAGCTGTGTGGCAAATACCAAGGTTGCTCCTTGGAAAACTGAGGCTTTTGAAGTAGCTAGGAGGAGGGCGGGTGAGCTGAGGTTTTACTCTTTTCTCTGATAAAAAAAAAAAAAATCTACAGAATGGCTTCCAGAGCAACACAAGGAAAGTCATGTCCTTGTCAGCTGACCAACCACTGCTTGCAGGTCTTCTAGCCTGTGTGTGTTTCTGCAAGGCAGCTAAGGGTAGTAGGTGGCATGAGATTTTCTTTTTGCTTTTGAATGTTTGGGGTACATTTCCTAAAAAGCAAGTATTTTTCTCTTATAGAAATACTGTAGTCTTCAAAGTTAGGGTTTTAATTTTGATATGGGTGCGCGGTATGAAAATCAAAGACATACTCACATTGTGATTTTCTTTTAATTTGTCATGGGTGTGCCTATACATGTCTGTGTGTGAAGGTTCAGGCGTTATGTTGAGGTACATATGCGGATATCTGAACATACACATGGAAGCTAGAGGACAACCTTGGGTGTCATCATCAAGGACCATGTCCACCTCCTTTGAGACAGGGTCTCTCACTGGCCCGGAGCTCACCATGTAGGCTAGACAGGCTGGTCAGGGAGCTCCAGGAAGCCTCCCATCTCCACCTCCCCAGTGCCAGCATTCACAAGTGCTGACATTACACTTTACCTTTTTACGTGAGTTCCGCAGCTCAAAGGCAAGCTCTTTACTGGCTGACCCTCTCTGTAGCCCCCATATTTAGCTTCTTATTATTGCCCTCTTCAGCCCATACCTTTGATGGCAGCCACCCTCCCAGGCCAAGGTCCTTGTCAGGGTCCTGGACTGCCTCTGTCTTTCTTAAGTTAGAAAGAAATTTGGGGCTGCCTTTGTCTTTCTTGTCCTTGAAACTTCAGAGTTTCTTTGGGCAGGAATCTCTCAAAGTGGGTTTATCTGGTGCTTCCTGGGGGCGAGATATAGATTATGTGGCAGGATCAAAAGGAGTATCAGGGGATACTGTGTTGTTCTAGGTGTGTGGCCCTCAGCTGCCACAATCTGGCCTTGTCCCAAGGCAAAGGGTGGTGGTGTGATCACGTGACTTCTGCCAGCTTTCAGCACTCTGCCATTAACTCCCTTTCCCTTTGTAATTTATGGGCAATTTGTAGGAAGGTGTTTGTTACACGCATAACCTGTTTCTCATCAAGCTTTCGCACTTCAGTGTGAGCGAGCATCCCTTGATAATTTCGTAGCTCCCTACTTCTCCCACGTTTGTAAGATGATATTCCAGTGTAATGAAGCAAACGTCCCTTCTTTCCTATGTGTGCATGTGTACGTGAATAGTAGATAACAGACTACAAAAGTATACGTGTTTATCCATATGCATATATACATAAGTATATATCAGTGTAGATTTCCAACACTTGTATTTTTTCAGTTCAAACTCATTATCACTGCTGTGTGTTTGGTGATTTCTCTAATGGGTGTCCCTTCAAGCCATGGCCACCCATGTGGTCATCCACATTCACCCTTAAAAGCTTTGTTCTTTAGACACAGTTGTTCCAGACGTGAGTTACCTTACTCAGGTCCACCCCTGCACCCTTGCTCAGATACCCCGGGTTCTCTGAGTATAAAGTAATCTTTAGACATGACAATGTGTCCTGAGGTCACTGCACAGAGGCCTTTCAACTGCCAGAGCTAAGAAATGCACATGTACACATTTGCGTTAGGAAGTACATGCATGTACATACAGAAGTTCACATTAAGAAGACACACACGTACACCTGAGCACACACACATCTAAAGTAGGAAGAACATGCCTGTATGCGTACACACATGCTAAGAAGCACGTATAGTGTGCACATATCCACACACAAAAGTTTGCACTAGGAAATACACACATAGGCACGCCGAATTTAAGCAGAAGCATGTGCAGGCACACATTCCTCCCCCACATACATGGAGATTTGTATGTTCATTTGAAGCCAGGCCTCCACCTTGGCACAGCAGCTCCAGGGAAACACTGCTAGATGCGCGTATACGGAGGTTCCTTCTGAGCCCTGAGAGGTCCAGCATCCCTTGCCTTCCCTGCTTAGACAATCACTGAGAGAACTGGGAGCCATCCTGCAACAAAAGGCAAACCTTACAGCTGGAGCCAAATTGCTTTACTATGGATTATTTTAGGCAAAATTCACATACAGTATAATGCGTAGGTCTTATGTGCACAATTGAGTGAGTCCTGGTTCTCAAGCCTGGGAGACTCGGGGAGCACACGAGTGTATTCATCTGTCAGCAGGAGCCAGAGTGCAAGGACCACTGAATCTAGTGTTCAAAGGCAGCCTTGCCACCAGGCAGCCTGCCCCACAAGGAGACAGTGCTGGGTCTGAGATTCCTCTCCTATGATGCCGGCAATACAGCATCTTTAATTCTAGCAGCGTACCGTGATCCCTGAAGTCGAGTAGGACGAGTCCTCCAGCATTCATCCTCATAGGTCATGGCATTTCCATAAAAGCTTAAAGATAGCTGTCAAAATGGAGATTTTATTGGGTGTTGCACTAGATGAATCAACGGAGTTGGGAGAATTGACATCTTAGCAGTGCTTAAATGCAGAGCAGTTTCTCCAGGCAGTCTTTGGTGATTTTCCATGTAGAAGACATGAAATCTTTCATTTGGTTTGGGAGTTCTTTCCCTGTCTGATGTCTGAGTACATCAGGTACAGCCTGCACTTCTGGTATTTTCCACATCAGATTCGACAGTTGCTGCTAAGACTCAGAAATAAAGTCGATTTTATACGCTGGTTTTCTGTGCTTTGTTCTTGGGTTCACTGCAGTGTTTTCGTGATTCCTTGGCATTCTCTGTATATTCAGTCGGACCACCTGCAACTGAAGCTTGTTGGGGTTTAAGTTAGAAATGTCTCCCTCATGTAGTTGAACCCTTGGTCTTCAGTTGGTGGGTCGGGTTGGGAAAGTTTTGGAACTTTTAGGAGGAGGAGTCTTGCTGGAGAAGTACTTCACTGGGGCCTGGCTTTGGGGATTATAGCCTTGTCTCTCCCTCTCTCTCTCTCCCTCCCTTCCTGTCCCCCTCCCTCTCCCTCTCTCTCCCCCTCCCTGTCCCCCTCCCTCTCCCTCTCTCTCTCCCTCCCTTCCTGTCCCCCTC
>NW_026068035.1:1073308-1132323 GCF_014885135.2 Alexandromys fortis
CTCTCCCCCTCCCTCTCCCTCTCTCTCTCCCTCCCTGTCACCCTCCCTCTCTCTTCCCCTCTTCCTACTTCTCTCCCCCCTCTCCTCCCTCCTTCCTTTCCTCTCCCTCTCTCCACCTCCTTCTTTCTTCCTCCCTCTCCCCCATCCCTCTGCTCTCTCTCTATTAGATGAAAACTCCACCAGTCAGCTTCCAGGCCCTGCCCACTTTCCCTGCTAGCCATTCTCATCACCGTGATGGACCATGTTTCTCTGCAATTGTAAGCCAAGATGCAAAGGCATCCTTTCCTCCTTAAGTTGGTTTTGACAGTGGCATTTCATCACAACATCAGGAAAGAAACTAACACCCAGGTACTTCTGTCCTGAAGCATCTCAACCAGTCGTTTTCTCCTGGTCACCCTACCGTAGGAATGTGTACGGGTGACCCACTGATCACAATCGCTCCCCTCTGTGTCTCAGGAGAGTGGGTAGTCACGTGTTATCAAACTGGCAGAATGTTTTCTATCTCTACTCTACAAAAAGTGTTCAATGTTAAGCTGACAAGCAATTTTTCCTTAGTTCATGACACAGTTTACTGGTGTCTCCAGATTTCCAGAACCTATTCAATAACTTCTTAAATGTTTTTACATCTGCTCGCGGGGAGTCAGGTGTTCTCGTCCTTTCATTTTCTATTATCCTTGTCAAAGTTGCTTTTTATAATTAACCTTGTTTTATAACACAACGTGCAAAGCGTCTCCTCTGCTTTCCGAGCGTTTGAGGGCTTTGTTTATTCTTTATACAAGTGTGATTGGCATATTTGACTGAGGATCACATTCTTGTGTGTGTGAATGTGTGTGGGTGCCTATAAACCCAACTAGGACATTCAGTGTGCTGATTTTCTGGGACTGGAACAGGGCCTTGATCTGTAGCACAGGCTAATTGTGAACTCTGGATCGAGGCTAGGCTAGTCTTGAATTATTGGCAATCCTCGGGCACAGGTGTATAACACCATACATGGCTTCAACTGGGATTTTTAAAGTAGAAATTTATCTTATTTTCAAAGCATTGACTATGGATTTTGCTGACTTTCTGTATAAATTTTATCTTATGGATACCTGATCTCTGTTACTTTTATTGCTTATGTACAATTTAATGTCTTTTTATATAAAATTGGCTCCTTGGAAGTTTGGTTTTAAACACGTTTCTTTAATCAAGCATTTTAAACTGTAAGGTTCCCTTAGGCATAGCCTAAGTGCATCCTTGTGAGCCTGACACATGGTGTTTTCACCACCATTCTGTTTAAGTGCTTCTTATTTAACTGACATGGATTTCCCCGGAGATTGCCTTTACAGATTTCACCTACTTTGCAAATGTTTGTGTAGTTTTACGTATCTGAAAGTTAGGGACCTGCAATTAAAGCTCTTTGGGCCAAACTTCATCCTCTACTGACTCCATTCTTTATACTTTAAGACTTGCTTATGGCCAGGGTGTTGTCTCCCTCGATGAGCAGCCCACAGTTGCTGTGCTCACATCCTCCACACTCCCAATTCAATTTGCGCGGTGGTCAATATTGCTCGACTGTTCAGGATCCAGTCTAACATTCTAACCTATGTTCTGTCGATGACTGAGGTAGGTTTGTTAAAACCCACAGAACTAGTGAGGCTGTCCACAGAGTTTTTCTCTTTCTTCTTTCTTCTTTTCTTAAGATTAGTAAACGGTTTTGAAATGGAGCCAGCCTCAATGTCCATCAGCACATAATGAAAATGTGGTTACATATACGCAACGGAATTGTGTTCATCCATAAAGAAAAATGAAATCATGACGTTTACAGGAAGATGGATGAACTGAAGATTGTTGTCCCAGACCCAGAAGGCAAATATTATCTGTTTTCTCTCTCATACAAGGAATGAGAGTTTAGGTCACAAAGCTAGAAATGAGGGGGAGTGGTATTAGGTCCAGGGGCCAGCAGGAGAGGGCAACAGGTTGGAGGAGAGAAGTAGGTAAAGACATCAACAACCACAAAATACACATGAGAGCCTCATGGTAAAGCCATCGCTTTGGACACCATGCCCAGACTGTGTGGCATGCTTATATGATAAATGCCTGTTGGGTGAATAATGTCTTTTTGTGTCACATGTCAGAATAATACATTTTAGAAACAGGCCATCAAATATTGCACCATGTGCACTGGCTACTTTGATTAAACCCCTGACAGAAATGATTGAAGGAAATAAAGATTGTTTCTGGCTCATGACGCAGAAGACACAACACAGCCCAACATGGAAGGAGAAGTGGTGGAGGCCGGGGCGCTTAACTGGGAGGGGGGGAGCATGAGATGACTGTTTTCACTGTCTGTAGCCAAGAAGCAGAGGAAGACACAGCTCCGTCAATAATGCCCCACCCTACAGGTTCCACACACCCCCAAACAGCCTCCGCAGCTGGTGACCAATCATCTACATAGGAGCCTGTGGGGCACATACCGCATTCAAATCAACATACCATGAAAATAAAATGGAGAGATGTTTTAGAAATTACCAAGACTAAATGAATAATTATATATTTCCAATGTCTCAGATTAGTTGAAAGTAGGGTCAATTCTCAAGCTCTACTTTAAAATAATGAAAAATACCTCCAAAATACAGAGACATCGTGAGACTGGGGACTCAAAGACATACAGAGATATGGGAAAGGGGCAGGTCCATCCATAAGAGCTAGATCAAGATAGCAAGTCATTCATATTTGTCCTTCATATCTGTGCAGTATTGAAGGTGTAGAGGAACAACGCATAATCCTTAACATTGCAGGAAAGAAACCTAGGTTCATGAAGATCGGTCTTGGCAAATGGATTTCCTCATCAAGAATATTTCCTTGACGTGCAGACAATGAGACATACTGGTGCAGGACTTGCCCAAACCAGAAATACCCCGACCTCAGAACTCCATGGTAAACTTCTGGCAAATAGACTTGGTGCCATAAAAACCACTGTTTTATGTCTTCATCACCAACTGACTGAGAAACTGGTTTACACACATAGCACAGGAAAGAAACGCAGTTTATCAAATCATTTGAGGGAACATTGTACCATGTTCCATGTTAGGTAGATATCTTTCCAAATTGAAGCACCTCAGTGTATGGATGAAGCTTTAAAGCCAGATAGTTGCAAAGATCGAGAATCAGGATGCATTTCAAGTGCAAAGACAAAAGTCCAAATGCTAAATGACAATGATGATGATGATGATGTAATTATAAGAGCAAAAATCAAGCATGTTTTATAATTTTATTAGTAGGATAGAAAGCTATACAGAAAGAAGTGAGGGCAATTATCAAATTGTCTGTGTACAAGAGCAAAAGAACTTGGGTTTAAATGCCCATGAACTGACGTTGAGGGTATCTGTCAGCTAAGCCAATGAAGAGCATGCCAGAGAGCAACACCCGACTCCTCCTGGTGTCCTCAGGGTGACATGCTTAATTTCAGGTGATGTCCTAGTTGACTGATGTCACTGGTCCCAAGAGAGCCTCTAGTGGTGCACAAAGAGAAGAGAAAGGGTCTGGAGGACCCTAGAAGGGTGCTTGAAGGAATAAGGGTTTCCCCCAGGATCAGGATGCTGAGGACTAACGCAGGCAGCTACACATCACCTGAGACTTTCTTTTAGAAGTAGGTAGACTTCTATGTTCCTCTTTCTTTTCCATCAACTATTTGGAGAGACAGTTTGGATTTCATGGCAAGTCAAAATCCATCAGCACCACCAACACAAAAACTCTCTCACAGAAAAGGAATGATTAGTTTCAACAGGGTAGACTCCCTGGATGGGAGCACCACAGACCTTCCTCAGGGGAACTGAAGAAGGAAGTCCCGTGGGCATCATTAGGAAGGAACAGCCTCTAGGAGCACTTCCAACTCAAAGATTCCACAGCTCACGACTGATCCAGCATGGACCTGGATGGCTGGACCTGGACAGAGAGTGGTGTGCATGTCCAACAGCCACAGCCCATATGTGACAAGGTCACCAAGGTTTGCCAAAGGTTACACTGATGCTGGCATTTTTGTAAGATTCCATTTCTGTCAGATTTTCCTACCATGAATAAGATTAACAGTTGAATTCAGAACTCCAAAGAGAATTTCAAAAGCTCTGTTATCCTTCATTGTTGAATTAATTACAGGCCTTTAGTAAATATTAGGCTGGTAACTTTTCCCCTCTTTTGGTTAAAGAAAATGGTTTTATTTATAGTTTGATCCAGAACTAAGAGAAAAAATTTCTCAACTTCTTCCTTTCTGGTAGTAGTATTACAATTTATAGGGGGAAATGGACCTACTAACATTTAAATTCTAAATTCTGGATATTTTATTCTGTATCCTAATATGGATCAGTAATCATGATATGAACTTGTAGATTCTTATTCTTATTTAAATTTCTGGTGTTGTAAAGAATTGATCCCTATGTGTTGCTATGTCTGAGGAGCTGTAGCTGGGCAATGGTGGTGCACACCTTTAATCCCAGCACTCCAGAGGCAGAGGCAGGTGGACCTCTGTGAGTTCAAGGCTGACCTTGATGTGGAATTCCCCTCTGTATGCTGTGAATACCATTGATTAATAAAGAAGCTGCTTTGGGCCTATTGCAGCACAGAATAAGGCAAGGTGGGAATTCCAAGCAGATAGAGGAGGAGAAAGTGGGTGGAGTCAATGAGATGTCACGTAGCTGCCAAAGGAGACAGATGCCAGAACTTTTCCCAGCAAGCCACAGCCACATGGTGATACACAAATTCATAGAAATGGGTTAATTTAAGATATAAGAGCTGGCTAGCAATACGCCTAAGTAATTGAACAAACAATGTTTTAATTAATTCAATTTCTATGTGGTTATTTTGGGTCTGGGTGGCCAGGAAACTAACAAGCAGTCTCCACCTACACAGTCTGGTCTACAAGAGCCAGTTCCAGGATAGGCTCCAAAGCTTTTGAAACCCTGTTTTGAAAAACAACAATGACAGAAAAGGCGATTCTGTAATAACTACCCACAAAAGTTGTTCATATACAACTTGCTAGGGCAGAATGATTATGACTCTTCTATGCTATTCTTGTGTTGGAGCTGGGACAGCCTCCCACAAAACACCCACTGTTGCTAACAGTCATCATTATGAACTTATGTGCAAACTTGGATATCAGGAACAGCCCAGAGAAAGTACCTTATTTGGAGAACACATGGCACCAAGGACAGGGAGATGAGTGTCTTCCCGAAGCTCCTGCAGAAACCAGCCATTTCTGAATAGGTCCAGCCCTAGGCCCACCGGCTGGGTCCTAGCAGGGATCCACCAAGGCTACAGCCTGTGTTGCTTGCCCTGCTCGGAGACAAAGAGTGCAGGCAGCCTTTGTTGTGTTCCAAGGGTTCTGGTGAGTTTTTCTTTCTTTTTCATTTGAGTGCGATTCTAAAAAGTTGTTATTTGATTTCTTTAATGGCCCACTGATATTTCAATAGTGTATGGCTCACCTAGAAGCTAAAATAATGACCTACCTGGCAAGATATGCCTACTGGTACGACTATTATGGGAGTAACTAATTGTTTTCTGATTTAGAATTAAGTCCTATTCCACTAGAGGAACTGATGACTGATATTGCAAGCCTTGCCAAGAGTCCATGACCAAGGAAGTCATAGAGTTGAGGGGAGGATCTGCTACCCCTGTTTTTGCTACATGGAGGTGGTATCGAACTGCCTCCTGATTATTTCTGTTTATGAATTATAGATAGATTGGTGTGACTCTCAACCTTCATCAGAGAAGTCTCTTTTTATAGTGAATAGTAACTAATGCAGAAATTCACAATGGATTCCTGTGAAGTCATCAGTCCTAGACCAGATATCTATATTACCTCTTCCAACAATTCAGAAGTTGAGACAAAGAATATAAAAGCCAGAGGTTTCAGGGTAAACAGTATCTTCTGGATATGACATGGCACTGGACTGCAACAGTTGCAGCCCTGGTTACTTGCATAATATCCCCCACAAAGCTGGGCCGTCTGCTCTTTGATTATGCAACAGCAAGCGGCTCATGAGCCCTACCCTTAACTGAGGGACTTTACACATGATTGGTTCTGGGAGAGCAAGTTTCACTTCCTTCACTGGTGTAGACTCTGCTTGTGTTCCAATAAATAACCCTCAACTCATGCTCCTGCCAGAAACCATATTCAAACTTGGCAGGCCATTGAAGAGATGGGAAAGACCTTGTGGAAAGAATAAGGGTTTTAGCAGTAGAAGAGGGAAGATGAAAGAGGATAATGGGGGCATTGAAATTAACCAAAATTCAGTATAGACATGTATGAAATGGTCAAAAATTTAAGAACTAGAGTATGTGGTTCAATCGCTATGTGTTTGCATAGTGTCTTGTGATATTTCCATAGTGTTGTGTAACAAATAATCCCTCCCCTCCCCTTGTTAGCTCCCCATGTGGAAGGCAGCAGCAGAAGAACATGGCCCTGGTCTGATATGATATCTTCAAGCTTCATCCAGGTGCTCAGGGTAACATTAGAAAAGATGCTGAAGGGAAGAGAGAAATCACTGTTGACAACACATTTTACCTACCAGTGCAACATTGTTTATCAGCCTAATAAAATGTGCCAATACATACCAGCACCCTAAAATATGCACTAATAATAAGTAGAGACACAAGACATAATGCAGTCACTGATGAGAAATGAATTTATAGCTCCTGGGGGACAAAAATGATGGGGCGTCTCATATAGGGCAAACTTGGCCCTGGATGAAACTGAGAGCTGTTCCCTTTGTTAAGCTGAGGATGAAAACGGCATTGATCTTGATTTTAGTTATAAAATAGCAATCCCCATTTGTGCTATCAGGAAACAGAAACCAATCTTCAAGCTATTACCTTTCTGTTCCAACATGTCCCTGTCGCTTGCGCTCTCTCTCTCTCTCTCTCTCTCTCTCTCTCTCTCTCTCTCTCCATCCTGTTGATAGTTAACATTTGGTGCATTTGCTTTTGTTTGGAGGTCATCACTAGGTATTATCTAGTCCTTGACATAGAGTCATGAAAACATATCACATTCTTCTCTCTGTGTCTTTTTTAAAAATTGTTTTTATTGAGCTATATATTTTTCTCTACTCCCCTCCCCTCCTACCCTTTCCCAATGTCCCCATGCTCCCAATTCACTCAGGAGATCTTGTCTTTTTCTACTTCCCATGTAGATTAGATCCATGTATGTCTCTTTTAGGGTCCTCTTTGTTGTCTATGTTCTCTGGGATTGTGAATTGTAGACTAGTTTTTCTTTGCTCTATGTCTAAAAACCACTTACGAGTGAGTACATATGATATTTGTCTTTCTGGCTTGGGTTACTCCACCACTCAATATGATGTTTTCTAGTTCAATTAAAAGACAAACATCCATCCGAATCAGCTGGATGCTCCATCCCCTGCTTTTCTTCCATGAAACCTTCATGTCACGCTGATCTGAAGCAACCACAGCTTTGAGGAGGGTGATGTGTTGTTGAGGATGGTTCACAAGGTCATTTCCATTTACGATATCAAATTCAACCCCCCCCCATGTAATACAAACAGATAAAGCCATGACTTGCTTCCACACACAAGCAAAGTATGATACCCACCTCCCTACCACCCTTGAAGAACCCAGCATGTGAGTAAGTACTAGCGTCTCACCTTTTCTTCTCAACAATCATTAAACTCAACTTCAGATGCTGAGAGTAGGTGCAGCTCTGCATTTTTCCCAATCACGTTTTAAGATTTGTTTTCCTGTTACAGTTAAATTAACTTGCACCTGTGACCATTAAACTTAAACCTTCTGTGTTTTCAGTTGGCTTTGCAATTATCCTTTTGGAATGCATTATTTCATTTATATCTCTTGTCCTAATATGATCCAAAATGCAAAACAGATAATTGTATCATTCCTATTTCTGTTTTTGCACTAGAGTAGTTTCAATATCCAAACTCGCAATTATCAGTAAAGAGATAAAACTGTTCCAAAGCTATGACACTGTGACAGACTCTCCTTAGAATGAAAATTGTAAATTTTTTCAACAGAAAATAATATTATTTTAGAAAATAATAGCAAATGAGAATCATAGCTCACTTTTGTTAAGCCTAGAATACCTGCTGGGGATTCTACTAAGAATGACATGAATCTTTTCACTTTAATTCTTAAAGGAAACATAACAGGTGTGTGCTCACTAAATTCTTGCTTTGAGATTACACAAAGGCAATTTCTGGATCACAGAGATGTCACTGTTTGCAGGATATGGAACCTCAGACTCTAAGGAGGATATCCACACATCCAGTGACAATCCCACACCCAAAGGACACCACAGTGTCAGAGAACATCTTTCATCAAAATATTTATGGATGGATGTGCCCAAAGGGTAAAACCAAATGATTCTTTAGAGAGGAGGATGTGAGATGATTACCTTGTGGTACCCACCCTTGGAGGAAGTGCAGAGTCCAGAATGGCTGGAGGTGCTCTGAGACACCCAGAGGCTCTAAGAATCACTAGGGTCTCCCTCAGAGTGGTAGAGATGGGCTCCCCTAAGAAGAAGGAAGAGCCTCACTCCCCTCCAAAGAGCACGCCTCACTTCCCATAAGGAAGATCCTGACAGACCTATGGGAAACTTGGCAATAAAACAAATGTGTGTTTCCTGTCCCAGAAGCTCAAAGAGGGACAGGAAAGAAATGGATGGATGGCCCCATGGGGCAGCACACACTTTCTGTCCTCCCCATCTTCCTAGCCCTTGCAGTCCTGGACTGTGGCTGTGTGTGACAATGAGGACCGCTGAGCGTAGACTTTGTCCACATGCATCCCCTGCATGTTGCTGAGTCCATTGCTGGAAGCAGTTCTCCTGCTCAGGCAGCAGAATCCTTGCAGGGTAAAGGGTGGGAGAAGCACAGTAAGTCAGGGGAACCTCGGGACCTTGCTTTTGTCTCTGCTGAAACTCCATAGGCTGTAGCTGCCATATTCCCTGGGCTTTGGATATGATAGGTCTCTCACCTAAAATGGTTCACGGAATCCTTGGGCATTTGCTTGGAATAAGATCAGGAAAGTGTATGTGTATGTACTCCCCTGTATGGAAGAGTTATACCACACTGCAGGAGCCTGGGCAATGGCAGAAGGGACCATTGATCAGGGATAAATGCTTAAGGAATAAAATTATGCTGTTTTCAGGAAAATGGAACAACTAGAGGTTTTCCTATTAAATGACTTCAGTCAGTCTTGGTAGGACAAGCAGAGCATGTTTGTGACAGTGAAAAGGTATTCTTGTATTCTTGCGAGACCATTTTAGTTTTGACCACAATTTGTTCTCTTTGATGGAAAATTTCATGGAAAATTATCCATCTCTAATCTGGGAACCTGAGGTCAAAATGCCCCAGCTAACTTATCTTGGCTCTTCATAAACTGCCCAGCTATTGCACAGCGCTCCCTCCAGCTAACTGCTTATCCTAGCTTCTGCTAAACTGCCTGCTTGCACAAACCCTCCCCCTACAGACGCCTAGCCTAATAACAGGATGTGGTTTTTGCCTTTAAAAGCACCTTGCTCTAAATGATCAGGGATACACCCAGGGCCTAAGGTCTCAACAAACTGGAATAAAGACTTTTAATGGGCTATGGACTGTGTCTGAGAAGTCTTCTCTGGTGGGCTTCCTGTAACATTTTCTCCTGTTGGTTAACACTGAAGTTTATATCCACACATGAAATTATGTATGCATTAATACCTTGAAAGAAGTGAAACTGCCTAGGGTAATGAAAGAACTAGACAGGTGTGAGAAGCGTGAGCAGAGGGGGGGGGGCGTTCTGGATACGTGTACATTCTATACCTGCATTAAAATGTAACCAGGATGAGTCGAAGGAAGGGAAAGAATGTGATTGAAATGCATTGTATAAAATGTTCAATAATAGCTTTTTTTAAAGAAAAATTCCTTGTAAGCCCCAGCACCATGCCCAGTGAACATATGTCAATCAATAAATCTGGAGCAAGCACCAAATGGATCAAAGGCTCCTTTAAGAAAAGGCACTGATTCAGGCTGCGCTAACATGCAATGGGATCATAACTAGACAGCAGTGTGGTGCTGGGCACTTCCTGTGACGTTCTTTCTACAAAGCAAGCCTGGAAGTCAAGGGGAACAAGTCAGGATAAGAGCTCAGGGCTTTGGCTTCTCACTGTGAGGAAAATCACCTGGTTCTCAGCCACACGTGGACAAAGCGTCACATCGTATGTGGGCATATGACGCCTGAGACTCTTCCGAGAGTGCCCCTCAACAAGAGACAACACTGTCAATCCAGCCCCATTGTATTTGAACTTCAGAAGGCACATGGCCTTCACTTGCCATCTAGGGGGCTTCTAGAAGAATCCTTGAGCATGCTCTGGTGGCAGGCCTTTCAAAAGAGAGTACCTGATTGAGTTAGCAGAGAGCCACCTCACGAGAAATCTGTCACTTACTCTACCCTGAAGAACTGGAGGTCCCTTCAGTCTCTATACCATAGAGAAATGCTACCAAGAAAAGCTGCTTCTCCGTGGGCCTCAGAATCCAGAAAGGCTCCTCATCAGAGTCAGCACAAAAGTCCAGGAGTAGAATGTTCGCTGAGGAGTTTGACAAGGGAAAGGCCTGGCAACCCAGTCTCCAAAGAGCTACAGCGCTGGTGGAGTGCCCCCCCCCCCGCCTGCTCGTAGCATTTACTTACGGAAGGGATGGAGGCTCGCTTTGCTAAACCCCCACTGTTTATCCTATTGTTAATTTAAAAAAATGTATATCAGCCACTGAAAAGACAACTTTGTGTGGAAAAGACAATTTTTAATATAAAAATTAAGGCTATTCCTAGGGCTACAAAGAAAGGTGCCAATTTACCGGGGAAGAAAAGATTAGGAAATAATAATGGAAGCTGTGTGCTCATCACTTCAGGTAGAAATACCCTATGAATAATATAATCATTGTTTCTGGTCATTGGTATGAAGGAGATAAGTGTTCACTGTGCCTAGCGATAGGGGCCGGTGGTGGGCACAGGCTCAGAAACGGGCTAGGGATCGCTGGGTCATCTGTGAGCAGGATTATCCCACACACGGGCCCTGGGGTCAGTTTAGATTGTTAAATTTATCTCCGTGACCGCAGGGCCAAGGCAAGACATTTTCTGTTTGCCTGCTACCATTCAGTCCCGTTCACTGCGACTTAGCAAGGGGGTGTGGGTGATAACAGGAAAAATTAGGTGATCCAAAATCCTGGCTCCTGACTTCTTTCCTTCCCTCCTTCCTCTCTTTCTTCTTTCTTTTTTCTTTTTAGATGGGTTAGAGGGGGCATTACCAGGTGCTCAAACTCCAGAGATCCTCCTGCCTCTGCCTCCTGAGTTCTAAAATTAAATGCATGTGTCATCATGCCTGACCTTACTTGGGCTTTTAAATAGTGAGGTTCTAAACCATGGAGGAGTCAGACGGGGTATTCCATAGCATCCCCTTGAAGAGTGACTCTGTGTATTGCTTTTAATTTTATTTTGACATGGGCACAGTAGTGTTGTCCTTGGGGTTCAGGGACAGTGGGCTCAATGGAAGGGTTGTCAGGTGACTGCTCAGATGTCATTCATATTATCTTGGGTTTCTTAAGAGTTCCCCAGCACAAGTGCACCCTTGTTTATGAATCAGATGGGTCCCACTCAGTCAGTTCGATTGCCTGGACAGTATGCCCCAGGGATCCTGCTGTCTCCACCTCCCTGGCAGCTGGGATTACAAACTTGCACTGCCACTTTAAGATTCTTCGTGTATGTCATGGGGCTCGAACTCAGGTCCTTGGGCTTGCATGGCAAGCACTTTAAAAACAGAATCATCTCTTCAGCTCCAAAGAAAGACATTTTATAATGTGCTGCTCTACCCGTGGAGATGAGTGAATACCCTGCACAATAGCTGTAAGGCCTCTATAATAATCAGCCTTAATAAATTACATGCCCAAGCATAATCATCACACTTGTCTAACCAATAGTCATAATTTCACAAAAGCTCCAGTGTCCACTGTAAACTAGCTTATGCCAACAGCATGAGGGTGTAAAAGACCACGGCTCTCATCTCCCTGAGCTTGTGGTCTAGAGAAGGAAGGGGGTGAAAGAAACAATGAACTCTTCAAGAATCCTGGTGGTGTTAGGGCATGCTAAGTCAGAGAAGACAGCCAAGGAAGTGGAGTATAAAAAGGTAGAGGGTAGAGGAGGAACCCACCAGGTAAGCTGGCGGCGGCGTGCCCCCAGGTAGAGAAGCAAGAGTCCACATGGAGCAGCCAGAGTTTTCCACAAGATCAGGGGGCTGGTATGCCTGAGAAGCAGTAAGAGGGAAGTGGGGTTGGAGAGCTGTCAGAATCTGTAGCAGACCTGATCCCAGTGCTTTGAGAGCAGTTTGAGATGAGCCGCATGTATAGTGTGGGACGAATCATGGGACCTGACAGCCATGTTCAGCAGCTCTCCTTGCTGCACAGAGAAGAAACAGCAAGGGATACCCTGGCAGAGTAGCAATGCCTATAAAATGGGATTTAATTTCTATTCTTCAACGTGTGCAATGTCCGCCTTCAGCTCTGTGTCTAGTGAAGTCCCCACAGGGATTCTTTCTTTGGGTAGCATTTCTTTTCTAAGTGGGATCTGCACTCTCCCGCTTCCTCATGTGTCCACAGCATTTGGTTGGAAACTGGACAATTTGCATAACAGAACGGTGCAGCTCTGGGCCCTGGGCTCTATGCTCTTCCCAGGGTGGGTCACCCCAGCTGTTTGTGTTTGCTTCCTATGAAGCACAGATTTTCTGTCCCATGTGACTGGGGATCTCTCGGCCTGATCAGTTTGCATTCAGATAGCAATTTGCCCTGGGGATTTTTAAGAGGACTGAGCCAGTGAGTCTTCCTGAACACTCTGAACACTTTCTCCCTGTGTTGGGGCACACTTCCAGTGCCCAGGTCATTTACAAGCCTTTCTGAGCCTTTATTTGTTACTTGTGCAGGCTGTTAAGAGTGACTGGACATGAGTCACTGGGGACCTGTTTGGACCCTTCTCTGCATGTGTGTGTGTGTGTGTGTGTGTGTGTGTGTTCACGTGATTATCGGTAACCATAGGGGAAGTGTGTATGAACGTATACATGAGCACATGTGCATATGGAGTCAAGAGGAGCCTTGGGGTGTTACTCAGGCAACTGTTCTCCCTTCCTTCCCTCCCTCCCTCATGCCTTCCTTCCCTCCCTCCCTCCTTCCTTCCCTCCCTCCTCTCCCTACTCCTCCTTCTCCATTTTTTGGCAGGGTCTCTCACTAGCCTGAAGCTTGTCATGTTGGCTACTCTGGGTAGCCAGTAGACCCCAGAGATCTGCTGGTCTCTGTCTCCTCAGTGTTGTAGTTACAAGTGCTTTCCTCCACGCCAAACCTTTTGTATGGGTCCTGGAAGTTAAACTCAGGCCCCCATTCTAAAGGCAAGAGCTCTACAACTGAGCCATCCCCAGCCCTGTCAGGTCTCTACTGGGCATGGACTAATCCTTCTAAAAACCCGGAAATAAGCCAGAGATTTCTAAAGCCCCAAAATAGAAGTAAAGTTGCCTAGATACTTTAATAATAAATGACCTTTCTTGCCTTAACTGATATTACAGCTTTAATCAGGGGTGGGAGGGGGAAATGCAGGTAGCTAATTATTCTTGGTAAACGCCTTTGCTGTGGCATTTCCCATGAAGCCCTGGGTCGGGTTAAATGGTGGAAATGGCCTTGTGAATTGTGCTTTATCCCAGAAGATAAAGGCACGCCAAACAGTGCCACTGCTTTAGGGGTGGGTCTTTGTGAGCCCTTCAAATCTGCTCTGCTGCCTCTGATGGCTTAACGCTATTTGTTGTTCTTCAAGGAGACTAGGAGTTTGCAACTTCTGGTTGTCAAGGATACCACAGAACTGAGGAAAGAGAGAGATGGAAGTAGGCCAAAAGAAGACATCACAACTTGGGGTTCTTACCAAAGTTCAGTAGTATATCTTAAGATAATTCTGTTGAGATTCTTGCAAGTCTTTGGCCACGTTTTTGGTTCTGCGGGATGCTGAACTGGAGCCAGCTGACAATCTTCCCAGTGTTGCCAAGGTTACGTATAGAGGAATGTATGTGTGGAAGCCTTCATTTTATCATTTTGAGAGTCTCTACCTCAGGAAGTGGATGGACTTTAGATATCTGAAGCAAATTCAGCAGGAATTATGCCAGATTCTGATGTAAGCAGTGAAGGAGAGGAAAACCCAAAATGTAATTTTGTGGTTTGGGTTCTAAGAAAAAGCAAAACCACGATTTGCTGTTTGCTGTTTTCTGACAGGAGTAGGGAGATCAAGGGAACAGTCATGGCCGTGTTACACGTGAAGTCTATGTTAGGCACTCTGAAGAGGCCTCATGGGATGGTGTATATTCCGGTCAGAATGGAGACTGTAGAGCGGAAGATACTACTAGGAGTATATTTATGAGTAATGTTTAGACGGTAGACTCTTGACCTAAAGAAAATGTGTCTTCGAAGGAGTTCTAGAATATAGGAGATGCGGTTATTCAGAAAAAGAAAATGAGAAGCATCTGGTGGAGAGGAGGTGCTGTATTGGGGAAGCATGGGGAGATGGGGGTAGGAACGGGGCAATGGCTGACCCGACCCGGGCATGGGCAACCTGAAGTAAATCAGCAGAGAGATCGATCCCAGCTGTCTTAAAAGAGTAGCGTTTAGCAGAGCAGAAGGACAAGTCTGTGGGTTGATTCACGGAAGAAACAGGAGAGGAAGCAGGGTGGTAGGTGTGCCAGCTACTTTTTCCACAGCTTGGCACAAGCTGGAGCCACTTGGGAAGAAGAAACCTCAACTGAGAAAGCGCCCCCACAAGATTAGCCCTTAGGAGCCTGTGGAGCCTTTTTTAAATTAGTGATTGATGAGGAAAGACCCAGCCCGTTGTGGGTGGTGCCATCCCTGAGCAGGAGGGTCCTGGGTATATTTTTAAAAAGTACACTAAGCAAGCCATGAGGAGCAAAGCAGTAAGCTGCATTTCTCTAGGGCTTCTCTGGGCCTCTGTCTACATCAGCTTCTGCCTCCAGCTTCCTGCCCTGACTTCCCTAAATGATAAACTACAAGTTGTAAGGAAAATAAAACCCCTTTCTCCCCAAATTGCTTTTGGCCATGGCATTTCATCACTGCAATAGAAAACCTAACTAAGACAGTGAGTTTTCAGAGTTTTTTTTTGGGGGGGGGGTGTTCACATGGAGGTTCTAGGCATGAAGCAGTCTGGCAACACTGAGCTCAGTGGTTCTGTTCAGGGGATTTGAGGAGCTGAGCCAGGCTCCACTTCCAGTTTGAAAGCATTACACAATGCCATGTGGCTGCGGGGACTTGAACTGTGGCCTTGCCCTTGCTAGGGACATGCCTGACTATTGAGCTACACCCCATCATCCCACCAACAGCACAAAGCTTTCCCATCGGAGGGCACAGGAGTAGAAGAATAAGCAAAGCTGGTCATGAGCACAGGGAAGATGCCGGGGTCATGGAAACCAGCTGTTGGAGCCTGACCTCACGGTAACCTTCAAGTGAATTGCATGGCTGCAGAATTAGCATCATCTAAAACCAAGAGACTCCTGCAAAGAGCCGTGCAGCTCCCAGGATCAGCCTAGCCAGAGCCTGGAGCAGCAGCTGGCAATAAACCTCTTAGGAAGCACAAGGCTTTCGGGCAGGTTTTGTTTGTTTTGATCCACCCACTGACTCATCCCCCATCTGTATTGGGGGGTCCAGTTCTGCAGCGAAAAGGAACTAAGAGATTCATATCAGATCTCTTGGCCCCTCTTTAGGATTGTGTGCCTTTGTGATTAAGTACATATTAATAACACAGACTGTCCACATTAGAGAGACATGCACAGTCCTCCTTGCCAAATACTGAAGTCATCCCAAAGTGTTCTGAAGTTATAACACCCCCTAAAAAACAATTGAGCCCCTGCATGACAGCCTAATTTTGGCTCCTAAAGTAGGCACACCAGGAAAATGGCCACCCCTAAGGACATTGCCTTAGTTACATTTCTTTTTCCATCTGGATATGCCACATGTTATAATACCGCGTAGCTCCCTCTCGTAGCTATTGTTCAGAATAGAGATGACTAAAGCTCTTACATTTTAGCAGCCTCAAAATGTTCATTTGATATAGCAAAGCTTAACATATTTTTACCTCGGATATTCTTAAGGACGCCTTTGTTTCTCTTGTCTCTGAAACCGAGCGTCTCTCAGCACGCTGTACAAGTTCCTGACTCCCTTCCCTCACCTCTCCCACAGACAGAAAGAAGTGACGCTGGTAACAACGGATGCCTGGCCTGGGATCCCAATTCCCTCTGCACACCTCATTTACCGCCCAATCAAATTCAACGGTTGCAGCAGTAACCAGGCAGACCTTACCCTGGAGCTTAAAATTCCCCTCCTACAATATATATAGTTAGTCTTAATAAATAAATGACTTGGACCATGCATTATATATCACTCAAATCCACGAGGACACAAATTATGTATAATACATCGGCTGTGTAATTTATTTATTAACCAAAACGTGGATTTCCCATGCCCGTGTATGGAGCACAGTTTGTCACACATGGCTAAATGATGTATTCTTATTAGTCCCACTCAATTACCAAGTCATCCCTCTGTGGTCCGTGTATTTGTTAATGATAGCGCCACAACGCTGCGTCTACAGTACCTGTGATTTTCGTGATTCATAAGCGCTCGCTGAGACGGTGAAGATGATGGATCAGCTGCTGTTGATTAAATGCCGCCAACGGTATGTTTCCGACGTGTTTGTCGCGGCCAAGAGTTAAAGAAACAGCATTGCCCCTGCTCATTTACATAGCTAATTAAGCCAAGCCCTTGCTAGATAGGAAGAAGTCATCAGAAGACAGGACTGAAGAGAGAAGAGGACTCACACACGGGAGGATCTGTAGGCGCTTCCCAGCCTCGCTGGTTAGAAGTTCCCATCCGCACAGTTTGAAAAGGACAAGGTCCTCCCTTAAGAAGGGCGGTGGTGTTTGTCCCTTCTGCTTTGAGAGCCACGGGCAGGCTGTCTGGTAATGATTCTCATCTTCGGGGTTCATCTTTGACAGCAGTGGCTTGTCACCGTCGGAAGACCCCCAGAGTGAAGGCTTTGAAACTGAACCTAAGTCCTAGGGACCTGGGACGGGGTAACACAGGGGCAAGGAAGGGTCATGAGTGTTTCAAGTGATTCCAGCATCTTCCGTGTGGCTTCTACTTCTGAGAACAGGCTTTTTAAGACTTCCCCGTGACTATGGCAGCAGAAAGGAAAATGCCATTTCAAACAAGGATTAATTATCTCTATGGCTTCTGGGTCCCTTATCTGGATCCAGGTAAGTTTCCTAACTAATAAAAGCAGGGTAGAATGAGACTCAGACAAGAGAACACTAGAGTCACTCTGCTTGTAAGGTCAGTGGGGAAGTCCTCAAGACTACAAGCATAGACATCAGGGAAAGTTGATGGTCTTCAGACCAGCGAGGAGGTGTCTGTCTTCTTGAAGCCAACTGAAAAATCTACATGTAAGGCAGGGTTCTCTTCTGGAAATGAAACTTCCTAAATGAGACTGCATCCCCAGCACCTTCAGAGCAGAGCAACGGGAAACAGCAAGCACAACAACAAAGGAAGACTTTGAATTTCAGAATCGTGTGCCTAGAACATTTATAAACTTTGGTGTTTTTAGAAAGACAACCTTTGCCAGTGCCTCTGTGGTAGCCTCCTTGGAGCAGCGGTTCTCAACCTTCCTAATGCTGTGAGCCTTTAATACAGTTCCTTGTGTCGTGGTGACCCTCCAACACACCATAAAATTATGTCCATTGCTACTTCATAATTGTAACGTTGCTACTGCTATGAATCGTAGTGTAAAGATCTGTGTTTTCCAATGTTCATAGGCCACCCCTTTGTAAGGGTTGTTCAACCCCCAAAGGGGTCGTGACTCACAGGTTGAGAACCAGTGTCATCTTCAAATGACAGAGGAACATTCACTAATACCACAAATCTGTCACTGACAGTGAAGGAGAAAAACAAAACAAAATTAAAAAAGGAAAACACGTCATCATGCTGTCTGAGATAAAGCCATTTTCACGCTTAAAACTTGAAGCCTATCTATCAAGGGTGACACGTACAATCTCAGTCCTCTGACAGTCAGTAGTCACAGCGCAGACTTGAGAGAGCACGAGGCACAGCGCAGGCACACATGCCTCAAGTTCAACTCCCTTTGTGTTGCAAGTTGTGTGATTCCCTCGGCTGAAAGTCTGTCCTGTCCCTCTGAAGGCTTTACCCTCAGACCTGACAGTGTCTGTGGTGTCCTGACAACTCCAGATCTTGCTGGCTGCCCACTCCGGGCTGGCAGGCGTCACAGAAGTTGGTCTAGCAATCACAGGAGGCTTGTTGGCCTGTTCGCGTTGTCTCTCTCTGGAAGCACCGAGCACAACCGTGAACCTGCTCTCTGAGCAAGACACCCACTGGACATGGAGGGCCAGGCAAGGATGGTAGGACACCCCCAAGACCTGAAGTCAGTTCTCAGGGGCGCTGCGAGGGGCACAGAGCTGATGCTCTCACTTTTCCCCTAAATATCCAAATTACTTCAGGCTGTTAGTTCACATTCTCCCCTCAGACTCCACGTTTAAAATCACAAATACAAGAGAGGCAAGAGAAGGCAGTGGTGGTGATGAGGGCAAAGCACTCAGTACAAAGGTTTGGAGACGCCACAAAGAAGTCCCTTCTTTTGTTCACTAATTAGTTCAAATTTTAAAAAAAGACAGCTGGGCAGTGACGGTGCATGCCTTTAATTCAAGCACTCGGGAGGCAGAGGCAGGCGGATCTCTGTGAGTTCGAGACCAGCCTGGTCTACAAGAGCTAGTTCCAGGACAGTCACCAAAGCTACACAGAAACCCTGTCTCAAAAAACTAACTAAATAAATGACAACATCAGAGACGATCTGCCTTCATGGAACTCACGCGAGATTAGACTGTGGCACAGCAGCCGCACATGTAACACACGCTACTTGATGTTACTCTGCCTAGCAACACAAACATCCCCCAATTCAGGGTGAAGTCAGATAGCTACTGCAGATGGTACAGTGAGATCTACTCCAGAGGACACAGGGAGACCCAGAACGCTGTGTCATCATCACCATCATCATCACCTGATGTGGGGTTCCCCTTTGTAGGCTGTGAATACCATTGGTTAATAAAGGAACTGCTTTGGGCCTATAGCAGAGCTATAAGGGAACAGAGCTAGGTGGGGGAAACTAAACTGAATGCTGGGAGAAAGGAGGTGGAGTAGAGAGAAGCCATGTAGCTCCACAGAAGACAGATTCCAGAACCTTGCTGGTAGACACAGACTAATGGAGATGGGTTAGATTAAGATGTATAAGCTAGCCAATAAGAAGCTAGAGTTAATAGGCCAAGTAGTGATTTAATTAATACAGTTTCTATGTGATTATTTTGGTTCTGGGCAGCTGGGACCAACAAGTGACACTCCTCCAACAATCATCACCGAAAAGGAGCACTAACTGAGGGAGCACTTCCTGTCCTTCACTCAGTGTGTTAAATCCAATTTGATGCTGAGAGACCTTGTAAAAGGAGAAACCAGGTTTCCAGGAACCTGTGGGATTGGCAGGACCTTAGACGAAGGCATGCCAGAGCACACATTTTGTCCCACCCCAGTAGCCGTACTTTAGAAAGCCTTGCTTTATACCATCTCAGATTTAAAAGGCTTTCAAGTAAAGCAAAGCCCATATCACATCTTCTGTGAACCCTGCACGTGTGCAGAATAACGTCCCCATCACAGGCACGCATACAGGTAAGGGGCCACCCGTGCCATCCTTCAGCCTGCTGGGAGCAGACCACGAAGCCAAGCTAACTATGCGTGTGGTCTGTCCCTGCGACAATGAGAGTTTTCTCCAATGTAAGACCCACTGGGTCTCAAAACTGTCCTAATTACTTCAGGATCAGTCAAGGATCAGACATCCCTAAGTGTCGGGAAGTAGGCGTGTGTCTTAGAGAAAGGAAAGGGTTAATTTCAAAGGACCTGTTCTCACCAAACACACACGGTATAACCTTGGCTACACCCTGTTCTACTCGTTTGCACCCGTCTATTTTACAATTACTTATTTATTTAGTTGGTGTTGTGCTTCATGTGTGTCCAAGTAAAAGAGTCTGAGTTCCTGGAACTGGAGTTGAGACGGTTGTGAGCTGCCACATGGGTGCTGGGAATTGAACCCAGGTCCTCTGGAAGAGCTGTCCGTGCTCTTAGCCACCGAGCCATCTCTCCAGTCCCTTGATTTATTTTTTCTTAATATGTAGTCCAGGCCGGCCTTGAGCTTGCAATCCTCCTGCATACGTCTCTGGAATGCTGAGATTATGGGCAGCTGGCGCCACACTCAGCTCACTGAAGAAATTCTTTCATTTCCCTTCCTTTCCAACAACGGATCTCGGTTCGCTGAGTGGTAATAGCAGCAGCTGCCATTGCAATAAAATTCTCCTGAGCTTGGACACAGACATTTTGTGCCCAGGTTGATCGTTCCTTACTTTCCAGAAGGTGTCCATGTCTCCCACAATCACCAGTTGCCGAGTTCTGTGCAAGCTTAGGAGGGCTACTGGCAAGACTCCAATTCCTTCCTCTGTTTTTTTGTGAACCTGCCTAACAAATCAAGTGTCCCGCCCCAAGGGACTATATGCAACAGAAGCTCCAGTATGGATGGACGGACAGGAAGATGACCCCCCTGCCACCCCCCAAGAGGGATGGGCTCTCCTCAGTCTTGGTCCCTGTAGGAGCTCTGGGCATCCAGGGTAAGCCTAGACTCTCCTTTTTGTACAAGGGACCAAGTGTGGCTCCTGGTTTTGCTTTCTTACACTGTTTTTGTTTGTTTTGTTCTTTTTTTTCCCCTCCCTTCTAAGAAGATATTCAAAAGAAAGAAAAGAGGGGGGGGAAGCCCACAGACGTGAGAGGCTGTGTGGTGGCTGTCCTAGCGTCCCCGTGTCCTTCCCAGGCCCCCAGTCACACATCACTCATCTTGTCACATTGAACTCCGGATGCTCCTGCCCTAGAGAACGCTCTGACTCCGGCAATCTTTCTTCATTCTCACTAACAATTTGGTAATGAAATATTGATTTTTAGTTAGATTCATATTGATGCTATTAGGTTTGCATTGATAAATCATGCTTGCCTCCTGTCTGGGAGCTGGAGACCGCTACCAGAGCCCTGGAGATTACAATCAACTCATTGATGTGTTAATTTGATGGATTTTTTTTCCCTTCTCTTAGAAGGAGTGGGAGGGTAGAGGAAGATTTTTCAGTGGGGCTGCTGTAAAGTTTTTACAGTGAAATCAGAGACAGTAATTGCAGGCTTCACTAGGTACAGTCACCTAAAGAATCTCAGCTTCCTGGGCTAGGACTTTAAAAGCAGGAAGAGGATGGAGGCTGGGGCGGTGAGTGTGGGAGGATTTGGGCAGAGGTCTGGGAGGATATGACACACCTTGTAAACACCACCGCACTTGGGTTAAATCCTCATTAAGCTACTCCCAGGCTTTCCTGGGCAGGCCTGACCCCACCAGTCTGATCTCCCAGAGAGCACAGGTGGGCTGTGGCCTCGGTTGCCCCCTCCTTTCTAGTGCCTGTGGCACAGTTTTGAGGCATTTTCCCTCCCTTTGCCAGTCCCCAGCCTCTGTAGCCCAGTGCAAACAGCCCTGGGTTTGATTTATGATCCTGTGCTAATGTAACGTCTTTCATTAGGGGACAATACTTGGCCACACCAAAGTATGACTGTGATTTGCATCTGAGACCTGGAATTTAGATAGTGCATCACGAGCAGGGGCCATTGGGCAGAAGCCTTTGAAAGTGCTTACATACATAGGGATTTATTTAGTTTTAGTTTCATTTTTAAAGCAAAAGTAATACACATTCAAGTTCAATGTCTCCTTTGACAGCCCACTCTCTATCTCTCTTGCTTCCAGTGAGACTGGACAGTGTTACGTGTGGGTGCGTGCCTGCACACAAACAGAAAGCCTGTTTCTGAGATAAATATGTGGACATGTTAACAGATGTTCATACACACATGTCTGGTGGGGGGGGGTTCCTGGACCCGGAAGGAGGATGAAGAGATGAAACAGGAAGTACATCACCTTCCTTTGTCTTGGCACTTGAGTGGCTCTGGTGACTGGCCAGTCATTTGGGAGCACGATGTCTTCATGTGTGAGCCTACTCAGGGTGCATGCTTCCCAGAGGATGGCGCGGCAGAGACCACGTTAACAAACAAGCTACTCAGGTGGGCTGGAGATGGCTCAGTCTGCAGATGGAGGAGGGTCATAGTTTGGACCATATGTAAAACCACCCAAAGAGGAAACCAGGTTTGGTGGTGAGTATCTATAGTCTGTGATGAGGAGGTGAAGACAAGAGAATTTCTGGAGCTTGCTGACTGGAGCTGGCTGAATAGGTGAACTCCGAGTTCAGTGGGAGACTTCAACTTAAATATGGGGTGGGAAGAATGAAGAAGATTCCTGATGCTGATCGCAGCCTGCACAAGCATACACATGTGTGCGCACACACACACACATACACTCACACACATACACACTGTGTTATGTATGCATATTCACACATATGTGTAAACATGTGTACATATTCACACACATGAAAGAACAGCAGGACAGAGGGATAAGAATTCCCTCTGAGGTGGTCCCACCGTTCGCATCTTTGCCACCCTGACAGGAGTTAAGGAGTAGCTTTTTCCAAAGCTAAGCATTGTGTACACACACGTGTCTGCCGTCTCTCTGAGGAAAAAGCCGGGAGGAGGGAGGAGACAATCCAAGGGTCCGTCCAGGGACTCACCTTCAAGAATACAGTACTGACACCATCAAAGGTCACCACCATCCCACCTTTTGTCATGGCTTGCACTCTACACGTACACATATAGAGAAAGAACTCAAACCTCAGAACTCTCGCATCCAGCAGGTGGGTGCAGCAGCCGTGAGCAGCCACAAACAACCTCAAGTGGAAGATCTCCTACTTGCATGCCACCACCCCTATCTTCACCCATGTGCTCAGACCTGGAATGAGCCAGGCAGTCACTTGTCCAGGAGCATGGAGCCCCTGTCTGCCCAGGTCCTACAGGATCGGCACAGCATCTAGAGCATGTCTCTAACTGAATGGATGTCTGACCCAGTGTCTCCACATCTCTATGACTACACTGTCCCATTCTAGAGTGAATTCCGTGTAGGGTCACATTGGGGCCAGGCTCACTTGGGACTCAGCTATGCTCCCTGAACTGAGGTGTAGAAAAAAAAAGTGATGTGGAGCTGCAGAGATGGGTCAGTGGGTCAGCTCCCGGAACCCTGTGTCAGTTGGCTTACATGGCCTATAAATCCAGTTTCAGGGGATCTAGAAACCTCTGACACCCTCTTCTGGCCAGTGTGAGCACCTGTAAACACACACACACGCCCCTAAATAAAAAACTTAAAGTCTAGAAGAAAGAGAAAAGGAAAAGAAGAAGAAGAAGAAGAAGAAGAAGAAGAAGAAGAAGAAGAAGAAGAAGAAGAAGAAGAAGAAGAAGAAGAAGAAGAAGAAGAAGAAGAAACTGTAATGTGTCTTTGTCTTCAGGGTTCCATTTAGTAGAAGGCCCTAGAAGCGGGGAGCAGGAGAAAGGACAGGCAGGGAGGCATGTTTTAGGTGAAGGGACTGCCTAAATCAGAGGAGAAAGGAAGGACAGACAGATCATTTAAAGATGACAGTGGTTGTCACAAAGATATCACTGAGGGAAGTAGAAAAACTTACATTCTGAGAAGTTATCAACACACACATGTACTTAGCATCTCTCTCCTCACATTCTAGCAGGGGACTTTGTTTCTGCACCTCTTCTAAGAGTGTGGGTTCCGAAGTGATTGACCGAGAGAGGACCTAGCTGTAGTCACAGCGTTAGACAGCGTTAGGACATGCCAAGAGGCTAACACAGACGGGGACAGATAGATACAGACACAGACTCACACACACACACACACACACACACACACACACACACACACACTCCATGTCGATGGTCTTTGAGGTCCCAGGCTCACCCCAGACCAGGCACAGCTGAAAGAGCTCTTCCCTGCACAAGCCACAAGCCATGCTGATCTAGCAGTTTCACAGGGAGGTGGAGGGAGGCAGGATTTTGCCATAACTTCACCTAGAGGGGGCCTCTGACAGATCCTCAAACATAAAAGGCTGTGTCCCCAGTGTTCCAGGGTAATAATCAGCTACAACACTGTTTTCCTGAAGACTGGCCCTAATGGCCACAGGCCACGGTGGCCGCTAAGAATGTGGACTTTATATGGTTCACTTTGAGTTTATCTTTTGAGTTTGGAGGTCATATCCAGAAGCTAGTAGGTCTCTATGTACCACATCTGTTTAGTGACAAGCCTGGAGAGGACAAGGCTGGGGGCTAGAGTGCCTCCATGGAAAGACTGCTGCCAAAGCCCTCTGAGCAGCGCGTGTGAGTTCCTCAGTCTCTGGGCTTGCCCTGTAGTCGTAGCGCATTTAACATGAAGGGAGCCAAAACATTGAAGTTACCATTTTGCTATGAGCATTGGATGAACTGACACACACATTTATACATAGGAATACGTAAATGCATATGTGCACATGTCACTACATATATACATACACGCAAATATACATATGCATACGACTATCATATAAATATATACATTTATCCACGTGCACACATGTCACATCCATATACACATGTGTATCATGGACACATATGCACATATATGTACACATATACATTACACAGAACAGACCCTAGACTATCAAAAGCCTAAGATGTGTACTAGCAATTACTTTTTTTTTTTTTTTTGACGACAGACCCAGGATCCTGCTGCAGGATATCTGTGAAGTCACGGGCCCTTTAGTCTGCCCCGCCCCCTGCCCATAGGCTCCTTCTACTCCTGTCCCGACCAGCTGGACCTTTCCCGTCTTCCTGACTGGCCATTGTGCATGGTGTCAATGGCGCCCACACAGCACTCTTGGCAGAATTCCTTGCCAGGAACTGATCAGCAATACTGTGGGAAAGGATGGAGGAGTCTGGGAGCAAGCGGGCAGCGCATGCAGGCGGGAGGAGCAGGCAGGTGGGGGCAGGTAGAGGAAAGAGAAGAAGCAAGTCAGTCCAAGCCCCTGGACTCAGAAATGAAGGCACAGTATTTAAAGAGAGAGAAGCCGGTACTTGGTCATCTGGGGCACCAAAGGGCTGAGGAACAAGACCCACAACTCAGCCTGGGAGACGTGGATGTGTAAATCACCGAGGGAGGTCAGGCCAGGTGTTCTGACCACTGATCACAGAGCAGGGACGACTGCCATCCGCCTGGTTTTACGATCCCTCTCTCCTGGAGAAGCTAACTGAGAGCAAAGGCCAGAGGAGGCCGCCACCCCGATTCCGGGCAGGCACTGCAGATCCAGGACAGGACTCAAAGATTTACAAAAGCTGGCCCATGGAGTAGACATTACACAGATAGATTCAGGCACCTCAGCGGTTTCCTAAGCAGCACGAACAATTCCCCAGGCCTAGAAGGTCCATTGCTTCTGAAGGAGTGAAGCGTCCAATGGTTGCTGTATTTCTAAATCTAATGAAGCATCAAGGCAAACAGCTTGCTGTCCCAGTGCTTGACCTTAGCAGTAGCTACCAAAATAATTGACTCTACTTACCAAACCTGACACTCTAAGTCCCAGGAAGTTGTAGAAATCTCAGGCTATTTGGTTTTCAGGGGAGTTTTCTGCTCTCTTCCTCTGGGCTTTACCCAGCCCACAAGAAGTCTTCACCGTGGTGAAGAAGGACATGAGCTGAAACTTTTCACAGCGAACCTCAGCGCTGCGCTCCTTTCTTCCAAGACAAATAGGCTCTCACTCTTGGATCTCTGGCCCCCACTTCAATCACGGCTTTTGCTGCCTCTGCCAGCAAGGGCAGGTCAGAGAGAATGACAGTGGGGGATTGGACTTCAAGGACCTGCTCACAATTCCCTATCCGACAAAAATAACTTCTTTCATGGGCAATTGGAGAAGCAGAGCCTTGGTGTGCCTTCTCTGCAGGAGACCAGCACAAAGCAAGGGCAGAATATGCAGGGGCTTTCTTATCGGGGCCAGAAAACTTAAGAAGCACCTTTGAATGTGTGGGTCCCCACCTTCATGCTATTCTTCGGTGTTGACAATAAAAGGACATTGTTGCCAGAAAGACTTGCTCCCATCCATTGTGCTTAGACTATGCACCTGCCAGGGTATGAGCACTATTCCCAGGGTGCCTTCTTCCCAGGGGCCCTGGAGGGGGCCTTCCTTGACACCCTTGGAGAACTCAGCCTTGAAAAAAATCATTGTGAAGTAGGCATTCAAAGTAAAGCCTTCTCCCTGCTCCTAAAGCATTGTCTACAGCTCCTGGTACCCGGTGACCAGCTGTAGGCAGCAGATGACTTGGCAGGCTGGAGATGTTAACCCCTGAGGAATCCAACACACAGTGTGGTAGACGCCATGCATGCCAGCACCATCCAGATCCTGGTTCTTCACCTCATCACCTCCATGCCAATAATGTCTTCATTCTATCTCTGGAAGAGTTCTGCAGCTAAAATCTGGAGCCGAATGTGATTCTTCTAGGATGAAAGAGAGAGAAGGGCAAGGAAGGAGTCCAGGGTGCCTGAAAGTCGCCGCCCCCCTCAGGGAGCACAGCATGGCTCTTGCTGCACCTGGTCCCTGCTGTTCTCCTCCAGCAGCCTCTCCCCCCAGACCCCATGGAGCAGTTCAGACCTGCACAGCTTCTCAGGCTGCAGGCCCTCTGCGGCGTGTTCTTTCCCTCTTTGCATACACTGGTTCCTGTTCTCCGGAGCTTGGGCCTAAGGCCACCTTCTCACACATGGCATTTCCTCACCTTCCAGGGGAGCCAATGGCTCGTGCTGAGCTCCCATCTGAGTCCTGTGTGTCTGCTGTCTGTACTGGAGCCCCTCTCCTCCCTGATGCTCCAAGCTAGCCTTTGGCCAAACAGAACTGTTTCTGAGGATCACAGTGGCTTGAACATCGATGGGACCAATCCTGTAGCTTAGCTCTCACCACACTGGACTTATACACTGTAACCCAAGACTGCCTGTTTGCTTCCGGGCCGCTCAGACCTGAATAATCACACAGAAGCTGTAGTAATTACAACACTGCTTGGCCAACAGTTTATATATAAACTAGCTCTTACATATTAAATTAACCCATTTCTATTATCTGTGTATCGCCATGAGGCTATGGCTTACTGGTAAGGTTCTCCTGACTCTGCCTTCTCTTATCCCGGAATTCAGTTAAGTTTTCCTGCCTAGGTCTTTTCTTCTCTGCTATAGGCCAAAGCACTTCTTTGTTAATCAATGGTAATAAAACATATTCATAGCATACAGAGGGGGGGACTTCCTAGAAAACTAGGATAGAGGCTTGGTTGTCATGAGCCAGGTCAGCAGGACCTAACCCTCACTAGGGAAATCAGGTGAGAGTTAAGAATAAATAGTAATTTTGTTATTAGTTTCTGTAAGCATGCTATAATGTTCTTCCCTTTAAATGATCAGAGTGAGCCTATTGATTGACAGCTGTTAGCTGTTAGCCTCGCTCTTCCCCAGGTGTTTAGAAATGGAATGCAGGTAGGGCGGACCCTGGGCCCAGATCAGGAGCTGATACCTGTGCTCCACGATTCCTGAGCCAGGAGAGGGTGGGTGAGATGCATTGCTCCCACTTCTGAGGATGCATCAGTGGCAGCTACAACATGGACCCTGCCATTTATGCAGCAACAACCAGCAACTGTCAATCAATCAGCTGCTATGTTGTCAATGGAGACTTTCAGCTAACCACAGAGGCCTCAAAGAGGATGGGTTCAAGAAATGGCCACCACTAGAACCGTCATGGGCTATGTGCCAACAACAGCTTTGCTCTAGGAGGCTTGGGTTTGGCCATGAAATGTTCAGATGGTCTTTAGATAATTGCCTCTTACCCCTCATGTGTCCAGGCCCTCCCTGCAGCAGGCCGCAATCTGATCAGAAAGAGCACCTCATCCGCCTTGACAGCTGGTAAACCGAGTCACTAGCAATACAAGCAGAAACCCTCTCCTTGCAGCAATCAGAAGACCTCCCTCCTGGACAATGTCTACTTTGATCCTGCAGCCAAGGCCCCATTCATCTTACAACCTATGTGTGCTTTAAATCTAAGGGGACTGAGCGTCATGTACAAAGAACAGACATCTTCTATGTTGTCAGCTGCAGGCATATCAAGCAATAGGTAGATGGTGAATAGAGAGTCCCAGAGACCAGCATGTGCTGTGGGAAGTCCTTCTGTATATGTGTTGCTTTTACTGGTTGATGAATAAAGCTGTTTGGGCCAATGGCTTAGCAGAGCAGAGTAAAACCGGGCAGAAAATCAGAACAGAGATAGAGAGAGAGTAGGCAGAGTCAAAGAGATGACATGTAGCTGTCCCAGAAGCAAGAGGTAACAAACCATGATTCTCGTGGTAAAATATAATAGAAATGGGTTAATTTAAGATATAAGAGCTAGCTAGAAATACACCTGAGTCATTGACCAAACAGTAACTAATATAGTTTCTGTGTGATTATTTTGGGTCTGGGCAGCCAGGGAAAGGAAACAGCAGTCTCTGCCTGCAGTCAACCAGGAGGACTAGAAGAGCAAAGACTTCACAAGGCAAGAAGACAGTAAGGCATGAGCCAGCAGAAGAACTACAAGACCCAGGCATTTGAAGAGTTCCAGAGGGCCACCATAGCTAACTATTAGCCTCTGCTCCCGAGGAGACACTTAGAGTGGCTGTCTTGGTTGGCATCTCCACTGCTGGGATCAAACGCTCTGGCCAAATACAATTCATGGAGGCAGCGCACTTCCAAGTCTCAGCCCATCACTGAAGGAAGTCAGAACAGAAAGTCAAGCAGAAATCAACCAGAGACTATGGAGGAACGCTGCTTGCTGGCTCACTCCCTGGTCTGTGCTCGGTGAGCTCTCTTCTATAGCCCAGAGATGGTACCACCCACAGAGATCTGAGTCTCACCATCGCAATCATCAATGGAGCGATGTCTTACAGACACAGTCACAGGCCAGTTGGATCAAAACTGTTCTCCAATTGAGGTTCACTCTTCCCAGGTGACTTTAGGTTGTGTCAAATAGACAGTAAAACTAAAAGTATTGTCTACTCTTAGAAAATAAACCTAAGAACTGAAGGCCCCAACACCCAAAGCTCAGAGCTGTAGCACTAGCTGCTGAACACTGAGCCACTGGGCTAAAACCACGGAGCTATAAAAGCCTCTGGCTTTGAAACCCTGCACTGCAAGGCACTGGATTTGAGGGTCCAGAGCTGTAAGCTATAAGCACTCAGAACCGGTAACACTTAGGGAGTGTTGACCCTGCAGCTGTGTGCAAGAGGCCATGCTCAGTCCTCAGCCAACAGACTTGGGTGCAAATGGTCACACTGCCTTCTTTAGCTTCCAATCCGCCTCCATGCCTTGACCACCCCTTTGCTTTTCTTCAGTACCTCTCTATCATCTCCTTTGCCGGTGTACCTGTCTCCTAGAATTCCTAATGCTGAAAGTTACCTGAATTCTGACATCAGATCTCCAGTGTCTATTAAATGACTGTCCTTGGTCACTTCACCCTATCTCGGTATTTCAAATGCCATGTGAATGTCAGCAACTTCCAAATCAATATCTCTGGCATCTCCCCAGAATAACAGAGAAATTTGCCCACAGGCTCTTCCATTTGGAGATTAAGTGAGTCTAAGCTACACCTGTCCCTCACAGACTTTAATTCAGTTATTTCGGATCTTCAGGGATATGAAATGTACCTCCTGTGTGTTTCACCCCTCCTTCAGGTCAACCTGCCTTCAACATCCTGAGTCACTGCCTCAGCTCTGGAGCATGCGCCATTACTTCCCTCCCAGCTTCAGGCAGCTGTCTCCCACTGGCTTCCATTCTTGGAGCTGCGTCCCTCTCAGTCTCCTCCCTGCACCCGAGGTACATGAAGAGCCCCTTCCAATATTACGCCAGCCCCTATCTCTATTCTGGTCAAAAATTTCCCATGGTTCCCAACTTCACTTAGAAAACAAATCCATGGCCTAATTAAAGTCCTTTGCGTAGGAACGCCGGTGATCTACTGAGCTTTCATTGATCTCCCATCTTGTTCCAAACTCCACCACACCTGAGTCCCAGTGTCTGCTGATCACTGGAGGCACTGTGGAGAACGTTTTCCTTTTCTCATCTCTAGCGGGGATTGCTTTCCTCTCTTCGACCTTCATGCAAGAATGCTGGTCCCACACAAGGCCCCTATGAGTCCTGTGAGGACAGTGCTTTCCCCTGACCCTGACAACGGGACTGCACCTCGTTTACAGTAGGCAGAGTGTGTGATAAGCAAGGCAGAGCCTGCGTGCTCCCCCAACACCCACGTCAGAGACTTCTTGTCTCTTACGAGATCACTGTCTCCCACTTACCCTCTCATTTCACGTGAATAGAAAAAAATCGTGTGTTGTTATTGTTCTTTTTTCTTTTGAGTTAACATTTAGGACACAAATATCAAGCTCTTCGAAGTATTTCAGAGGCTTCTGTCAAAAATTCAAAGTGGAGCAGTAACGGGAACTCTGTGATGGGTTTTATTATCTGGTAGCTTGCTGCTTGCAGTACACCGTGGAGTAGGTTGTATTGCCGGTCCTGCTCCAAGTGCCAAGACCAACATAGCTTCTGTGTCTACCTACGCAGGCCCGTTTGCTTCATTGATTGTTTCTACTCTAAAAGATTCTGTGGTTCCAGGGTATTGTTGTAACTAATTCATTCTTAAACAGCATGCACACTGCCCTGACCTCTAAATTGCATTCCTTTGTGTACGTGTTAATTTATTTGCAAGTGTGTGTGTGTGTGTGTGTGTGTGTGTGTGTGTGTGTGTGTGTGTAAAAACCAGAGGCCATCTTCTTTTTCAAGAGACACGGTCTCTCACTGGCTTGGAACTTGCCAGGTCATCTAGGCTGGCCTTGCCAATGGGCCCCTGACCCACCCTTGGTTACTTCTCTAGCACTGGAGTTACAAGTGCACATCACCATCCCTGGCTTTTTAAATGTCAATTTTGGGGCTCAAAATCAGGACCCCACACTTTCAAGTCAAGTACTTTATTGACTGAGCCTTCAACCTAGTTCACGTTTATCTCCTCACTTATGACATACTTCCACAGCGAAGCCCAAACATCACTTCAGTTAACTTTCTGACTTTTATTTGACTCTTGCCAACTATTTAAACAAAAAAAAGCCCCCAAATTATTATGGACCAATTTAATATAAGTTCAAAAATCTTTTTTGCTTTGCCTAAGCCACTAAAGAAATACCCAGGATGACATATATAAATTGAAAATCATTTCCCTCTTGCGAATATATCTTAAATTGATATGCCTGAGACTGTTCCCTGTAATTGTTAAATTCATTTAGATTTTTGTGATATATTGTTCCTTGCATGAAAATCACTCATCATTCCTTCTTGTTCACTTGCGCCCATTTTATAAAGACAGGGAATGTTCCACAGCCACAGCAGTTCCATGCCACTTCCAGGCCAGACTCACTTCCATGCAAGGAAACTCTGCTCCAACCGCACAGCGGTCAGGCATGACAAGGGGTCTTCGAACGCAATAGGGAGACTGAACTTTCCCTTCCAGGAAAGTAAAGATGCATAATTATGCCTTTGGGGGATTAGGCCTCCAACCGAATTGCTTGCAAGGCTCAGTATCTGCCCCTTCCCTCACTAGTTATCCATGTAGGAAACAATATTAACGAAATGTCAAGGCAACCACACATTTCTTTGAATCATACTAAACCATCTCCTGACTTATTGTAGCTGAGAGCTTGGCTTCAGTGTTGTAAGAAAAAGAGAAAAATCCAAAGAAATGTCAGAGTTCCCAGTCATACCATTTTCAATTACGGCCCTGGCCCAACAAAGGCTAATTGATATCTCGTGATCTGCTGCCCTCCTCTTATCGCAAGGATAATAATAAGGGAGGTCAATTTTCATAGCTCCATGTGCATTTGTTAATCTTAAGAACATCTATTAGGATATAAAACAATATCTAACTCCGTGTTCAGCATCTGGGGCACACTGTGACGTAGTATGAACTCTAGCACGTGTACCTGTGTCTTAGCCTCTGCAGCATACATGGGCACTCTCCTTGGCTGGAGTAATTGTTACCTAAAGCTTTCTCTGTAAACATGCCACATTCCTGGAAACTCTAATATGTAGGAGTTTGTTGCAGGGGATGAAACCAAGCGATTAGCCTCTTGTGGAGAGGAGGCAAGAAGGCAAAGAATCAACGGTACAGATTTCAGACCATTCTCCCTTGTGAGAGCACAGGAGTCCCATTAAACCTGGATATTTTTTAATTTGGCTTGTTGTGATTTGACTTTATTGGGATTTTTGCATCAACAGAGAGTTTGTGTTAGGAAAATTCCTAACAATAGCTACAACTTCCTATACAACTTTAAATGTGATTTTTCTTTTTTTAAAAAAATCCCATTTTCCACATCTTTCTGTTTTGCTTTGTGCTGACTAGAAACAGGACTAAAGGCAACTGGTAATAACCCTGCCAGTGAGCTATCCTGAAATCTCCTTCACGAGATTAGTCGATTATTCTTGACTCTTGTCTATCCCACCATTGAGCTTTACTTAAAGTATCTGCATTTCTAAATGTTGACCCTAAACCCCTCCTGTTAGCCAGCTTCAAAGGCTTAAGAAATGCATAGGCATGGGGGTGGGGAACCCAGTGCCCTGTTCCCCAAATCTGGATTAATCAGTGCTTTTTAGAGGAACTATTCCAAAAGAATAATGAATAAATATGCATGCATATGGATATTCATGATATAGACACACATGTAAATATATAATTTGTGTGAGTCCACATTGAAAGACTGAAGAAATTGTACTATGGTGGCCTCAGACCATGGCAGTTGTGACAATTGCCTCTTTTTAGAAAGAAGCAAGTCTAAGTTCCTGTGCTGGCTGCTTCTCTCAACTTCTCTGTCCCCCACACTCGGGGTGGCTCTCCCAACACTCCTAACCACTGTCCTACATCTCGATAAGCAGACTAGTGAACAGGTGGCCCATCTCTGGGTCAGCGTCCTCCCTTTGACCATGTGATCCGGACTAGTAGGGCCTTTACATCTATCTTCTTTGTACTCTTGGGGACATCAAGCAGCAGCAAGTGACTCTGAATGGCCCATGCTTTTGTAGAAAGGGTCTCTGCTTGGGGGGAGGCATTTATACCAGACTTGGGGAGTCCAAGGGGGCCTCTAGCTGAAGAGAGCCTCACTCAGAACAGGAAGAGTTCCCAAGATGGAAAGGGCAGGGAGGCAGTCCAGCAAGAAGGCCGGGTAAATGACTATTGTCGCAGGTGCTAATGAAGGCAGCTTCAGTGCAGCTTGGCCAGAAAGCAGCCCACAGGAGAGCTTACAGCCCCCCCCCCCCCGGCACACACACACAGCGCTTCACTGGTGTGTGGGATGGCAGTGGGTGTCCAAAGTCATGATTTAAATAGGCCTGCAAACTGTTAGCATCCAAGATCGGAATTGCTGTGGACACTACACATGCATAATTGGATCAAGGACACCTTTCTTAATTAGATCTGAAGCTCTTCGTTTATTTTCTTTTCTTTCAATCAAAGTCAATTTTTAGCCGCCTCAAATACAATGGCATTTCTTATGCAGTTTTCAAATGCTTCCCAAAGGCTTGGGCGCACATGCTGACAGTTTCCTGTCTCAGTGACAAGCCTGGGCCCCTGATCCGAGGAGTGCACACCACCTGAAGGGACTCTACACGGTGCCCAGGAGGCACTGAGAGACAATAGATCACAGGTCAGCCTCCAATGGTGGTTGCTTCCTGTATTCTGTGGCACTGTGGGCCCTACCATCTTTCACTCAGCTTGGCAAAATATCCAAAGCTAAGTCTATGACTGGCTCTTGCTTGGGATGTGTCTTTCTTGCCCTACAAGCACCTCTGATTGACTGTTGTGTAGACCCTCTTCAGACCCCACAGTCAGCCAGCTGTCTACTTCAATTTCGTCTCCTTCTAGATACAGTAAACACGCTGAGAACACATACATCAGAAAACAGATATCCCAGGGTCTAATTCTTTCACCAAATTGCCAAAAGACAGTATGTACCACAGTTGCAAGGAGCATTAGGAGGTGGGGTTCCCTGCTGGTCTCTGGGCTAAAAGGCCCACCCTGATCCAGAGAGAGAGCGCGCGCCACCTGATGGCATTGACATTACTGAATTATCTGTGTTTCCAACTGCGCAGAGTTCATGGGAACAAAATCCCAACCCAAAACTCAAGGAAAGCCCTTCCCAGAAAGCCACGTGCTTTCCCCAAGTGGGTACCTGCCAGATGGAGCTGAGCCTCAGGCTGTCTCTCAGCTAATTGTTCTTCTCATGGCATTAGCCATAGCAGAGCAAGAGGCAGGGGTGAGAGCAGAGACATCCCCCACCCAAGACCTGCGTTCTTCCTCCTTCGGAGCACCCAGTTGTAATCAAGAGCAAACTGTTCTTGACAACCACCCACCGTAGGGTCTGCAGCTGGGGGTGGGCTGTGGAGGTGTCTTGCTGTGGCCCACAGTAGTGATTGACAGCCTGTTTCCTACTTGTCCTTGTGCCCTGAGTCTATTTCCATGAGTTACTATGGTAACTCATTGAACCCTTGTCACTGGGCCCTGAGTCTATTTCCATGAGTTACTACGGTAGCCATGAGGAATGCTGATCCCTGGGTCCCTACGGTTGGGAACCCTAGATCTTGAGGCCAGGTCATGGCTGGAGGTTGTACAGAGTTCTGTATAGGAGCTGGGGAAAGTGTCTCTCCCCCACTGGTTTGGTGGGTGTTAAGGGTTGTCTCCTCTTGGAAAATATCTCATATCTTACACATTTTATCAGTTACTTTCTTGTTGTTTCAACAAAATACCTGAAAAGAAGCAGCTTGAAGAAGAGGGGTTGAAGTCTGGCTCACAGCTCAAGGGTCCATCAATCTGGAGAAGCCACAGTAGTGAGAGATTAAGTTAATTGGCCATATTGCTTCCACAATAGGAAGCAGAAAGAACACTTTCTCTCCATTACTCAACGCACTTTTCTGACTCAACACTACGGTATGTACTCTCCACCTCGGTGCAATCCAGAAACTCGCAGAGACACGTCCAGATTTGTCTCCAAGGATGTTCTGAGGCCTGTCAAGTTGGCAATCAATATTAACCATCACATATAAAATCACATCCCATGAACCTTACATGTAACATGTTACCTATGTAACATATGGAGTATTACAAAGTTCACAGACAGATCATCTCGGGTCATCTTCAGGCCCTTTCATAACCATTTATTGCCATCCTCTATATCTGACTTTAACCTCTTTGTAACCATTAGGCAAATCACTTGAAACATAGAGACCCCAGTTTCAAGTCGATCAAAGGGCTAAGATGCTATCAGACAGCATCTGAGGTCTCTAGATGGAGTTTCCCCCACTTTTCTGTGAGCTGCATACCTGATATTTCTACCAATGTATTTGAAAAAAACGCTATTTTATGATGTTATTTGTTCAGTTACTATAAAATTTCATGAAATTGCTACCAAGCCTACACATGGTATTTGGGGAGAATTAAATCTATGTTCCCAGGCCATGGCCACTCAGATTCAGTTCCAGAATAAAGCATCACTTTTATTCATTTAAGATGAGAGTCAGTTCTTTGTCCTACAGTATGGTGGGTCTTTGCACTGCCCCCGCTGCGAGGAGGTGGCCCTCATGCCTCCGAGGAACTCCTCATCTGTGTTCTGCAAGAGAGTGCAATACACTCGTTGGCCTCACCAGACTGGACTTGGGCGAAATAATAATTCCACCTGTCATTGGTGCCCATCTCAGGTAATTAGACATTAACTTGTGTTTCCCCCAACAAAAGCTGGCATAGCAAACACTGTGGCAGCTGTGCCACTACAAGAACAGAGAAAGAAGTACAGGAAGACGGGGTACGGCTATCATGAGGGGCAAGGCTTTCCATCAGTCAGCAGGAAGGCCTGGGACTGTAACAAATGTCCCAGTGAAAACCAGGTTTCCTCCAGAAGTCCCGTGCACTGGTGTCTGCATGGAAGCATCCTTCCTCACAGATGCAAGCATCTCGGCTAAATTCAACATCTCTACTGAGTTCTGGGCCTCAGAGAGCCTTAATACCTTTCCCTGAACTAAAGCACAGTTTTATTATTGCTTTAATCATATTCCCAGGTTTTAGCATTTTAAAGCAAAACTCTCTTTGTCCTCTGGGCCAGGAGTAGCCAGTACATGAGAACAACAGACCACATAAAGCCCTGAGAAGGCGCTTTGAATGTTACGACCGACTGAAAGGACGCAAGCCTTGAAATAAGTATTCAAAGGTGTCTTTGGGGGCGTCATAAGGGAGAGCAGCCCTTGCTAGCTCAGCCAGGTTCCTCGGTGAGCAGCAGAAACACCCCTGGGCCATGCAGGGCACAAGTCAGCTACACTCTTCCTTAGGCTCAACCTGGCTAAACATACTGGCCAGGATCCACAGCAGAGCAGCCTCACTCTGTGGTTCTGTGTGCAGGATAGAGCGTCCACTCACAGCACCCATCAGTGAGTACAGCTGCACTTCCCTGCACCGGGACCCTGAGGTCATCAGGCTAGCCACGTTTCCAAGTCCCCATACCTGCCTGATGCTTGACGGTATCTTTCCATTCCTATCCTTTTTCCGTCCCTGGGATAGGACTTCCGGAGTGACAGCGCTCATCAGAATGCAATGTCCTCATTGAAAGAAGCCTTTCTATCTTCGCAATGGACATTAGACCAACCTCAGCAGACTTTAGCATGGATGAAAGGGAGGTGACTGGAACACAAAGAGGGCAGCAAGAGTCAGGCATAGCTTCTCCTGCTCCGGAGGGAGAGAAGTGGAGTGTGGTTGAGCCACAATCCCTATTTCTTCCCTTAGACTTATAAGGTACTTCCACTTCAAAGAACTCCCTTCAGGTCCATGTTGTTGTCTTCTAAAGCGGAACAGACATACAGGGATGAAGGGGTAGGGCTTCACAGAGGAAGGGAATAGACAAACCTGTCCTGGAAGGCGGCTGGGTCAGGCCTGCTCCCAAAGGGACCGTGAGCAGATGGGAGGGTGAAACTCTGAACGTATTCATTTGTGTTTCTTCATCTCAATGGGGAGTGGAGACAGAAGTCACTTTTGAGGTCAGCGAGAACGGCCACCTTGACCAAGGAAGTTAATGAACATTCCAGAAGCATTTAAAAATGTCAGTTTGCCTCCAGAGTGCTACAGACACAGTGACTGCTGTGGGGGTTTATACACACACACACACACACACACACACACACACACACACGTGCGCACGTGCGCACGCGCACATGCAGGGGAAGGGGGGAGAGAGATTCTCTATCCTATGACTGGGGCATTAATTCACTCAGCAAAACTTGACAAGGGAGCTGGAGATAGCTCCGATGGTGGCATGGCTTGCCAAGCATGTATGAAGCCCCGGGTTCAATCCCAAGCACCTCGGAAATCAGGCCCAGTGGTCCAAGACTCTAAAGCCAACACTTGGGAGGTGAAGGCAGGAGAATCTGAAGTTCAAGGTCATCCTCTTTGACATAGTGAGTTGAAAGCCAGCCTGAACTAAAACCATACAAAAGGAACAAACAAATACAAAGCTGACTGAAGCCAAACATGGTCCAGGGGCTGGAACTAAAAAGGGAACACACACGTAAAAATTCAGCCTCTACTTCCGAGGGGAACTGTGAGCAGGGTGTCCCCTTGCCCACCTCTGTATCTCACAGTGGGCACAGGGAAAGGTCCAGGGACCAAAGCATTGCTTGGCAATGTTAGATCCACCAGAACTAGACCTTACAATGTCACTCACATTCTTGTGACAGATACTTGTGGGTTGTCACCTCCTGTGTGCCAGGGAGGAAAGGAACACAGCAACAAACAACTCACAACTACATAACAATGACAGTGACCAGCTCCCGGCTTCTGTCATAGCCAGTCAAGGTCCCAGAGAATGGCAGGGTGCGGGGCTTTGGAACTGGGAATTTTAATCAAATGAGGACATGACTCCTCCAAGGTATGGTTGAGGGGAAGGTTTTTATTGTCCATATGAGAATAGAACAGCCAGAGGCATCTGGAAGAATCCAAAGCAGCGAGAAAAGGCATAGACTGGACATGGTCAGTAGACTGGACACGGCCGTGGGGGGGGGCAAGAGGGAGAGAAGAGAGAGGAAAGAGGGCCAAGGGAAGGGACCAAGAGCCAGGAGGGGAGGACCAAGAAAGTACATGGCCAAAATGGAAGGTGTTTACAGGCATTAAGAGCTAGAGGAAAAGAAGCAAAACTCCTTGGCTGGAGAGGTTTAAGGTGGGACATGGGATAGGAAGAGCTGAGAGAGGGGTCAGGTACTGAGTATCCTGAGGCCAATATCTCCTTTGGTATAGGCACCACCAGTAGCTATTTTTCTGTGTCTCTTAGGGACCTGGCTGAAGTGAGTGACAGCGTGGAGAGTTGGAGGAGGTGAGAGGGGTCCGTCATGAATCAGAACCTGGAGGGACAGGCCGAGCAGTGAATGTGACCCCGTGTGACGGTGGGAACTGCTCCAGCTATTCCCACCACCATATCTACTGTGGTGCCTGGAATCCCAGCAAAGACAGCCCAAGTAAGGCAGAGCCAGCAGTGGTGGTCGGACATGCAGCCATGGACTAGAGACCCCAGCTTCTGTGGAGGAGGTTCTGCAGAGCCAGACTGGTGTCTCATCCAAGACAAGCACGAGGGTAGTATGACTTTGGAGCCCAGCAGCAGCCTCCAAGGCGTCAGAGCTGGCCACCAAGTGGCAGCCAGGGTTATAGGGCTGACAGTCATGGCCATCAATGCCTAGGTCACTAGTTCTATTGAAACCAAAAAGCCAAAGGAGGTCCCACAGCTGGGAGCTGGCTGCATGTGTCCGGGCGAAGAAGGCTCGTTTCCAGTCTTCACACCCAGAGGTCTGGAGCCGAGTGAGGACAGTCGAACCTATTCAGGAGTACGTGGGCCCCACCTCAAGGCAAGAGGGGCCTGTCACGCTCCTCAATGGAGGGCAGTCACTTGGCAGTTAGTTGCCAGCCAGCTTTGCTAAACTGTGTACCCATGTATAACATAAAAGAGGATTCATATAAAAGAGGCTTCAACTTCAGGTGTTTATATTTTATTTTCTGGTTAATGCTAAGCTTGAACCCAGAACCTTACACATGCCAATCAAACACTCTACCTCTAGCTGCGTCCTTGACTCAAATTTTTGTAAATTGTCTTCAATTACTCCTGTAATTTTTAAAAGTACTTAGTTGACATAACAGGGATCTAATACCTTCTATTGTTTATAGCCACTAGAACCAGTAGCCTGTTTGTACAAACAAAAATATCTCACATTACAAATATAACTACTTCTATATAAGACTCTTTAGTTTTAAAATGAAGGGCAATAAAAACTCACGATCTCCAAAAAGCTAGCAACCCTGTGATTGCTTTCTCTCCATCTGCTGAGATGTTAGAATTCTCTGAGCTCTAACTCAGAACATCTCAGAGTGGAGGGGCCAGGTCCCGGCATTTTCAAAGCATTCCTGGTGACTCTGTCTGCAGCCGTGAGGTTCAGAAGGCCTTGGATGAGTGTGACACCATCTCGAGACCCCCTCTGCCATTGTTCTTATATCCTAGAACTAGCCCACAGTTGATGCTACGCAAATGAAAGGACCACAAGGATGCTACTCAAGCGTGGGGACACTGGAGACAGGAAAGCAAACCACACCAAGCAAAACACACAGGAACTCACTGTGGCGAAGCCATCAGGTGCAGCAAGGGAGCCCCTTTCTCTGTGCCATGTGCGCTTGTCTATGATTTAAAATCTGGCCTTTGGGCCAGGGAAATCAACAACCATCAGGGCTTTGTAGGAAGTCCCACTCCAGATGAACAGAGACTGTGTCCCCCTTTACACAGAAGACCTCCTGCTTCCTAACAGAATACACTGCAGAGTGTAGCCCGACTCCATTAAGATTCTTGAACAAAGCGATGAATTTCAAACCTTAGCTTCTTCAATAACTTAGCTCAGCCAATAAGCATCACGTAAAATTGATTCCTAATAAGGAAATGAATAAATGCGACTTAATGGCTTTGGTAAGTATATAGATGTAGAGGAGTTATGGCCCAATAAAAACGCCTGTTCTGCCTTCGCCTCCTCGTTCGCCACCACAGAAAACGCTGCCTGGCACAGTGTCCCACAGCTGGAGGGTGGCAAAGCTCACATCACCACCCACCTCTGTCCCTCACCTTCTGGACAGCTGCATGGGGACAATCTCACTGCCTGCCAGCTTAGAGGCTTCCATAGGCCCATTAACCCCAGTGTTAAATTCCTATCCATAGCGTGAGACAAATGCTGGCACCTTCCTGCCGTATTGCAGGGCTCCTATACTGACATACAGAAGCAATACGCAAGTAGCAAGATTGTCTGGTACTGTGGCCTATATATTGTATGTTACCCCAGCACATTCCTCAGAGACAGACACGACATATACACACTTACCCATAAATACAGAATCCTCAAGAGACACAAAATACTGCATATATACACATGCACACATTTCCACAAAAATGCATGATCTTCGGAGGCAGGTGCCACATACATACACATGCACACATTTACACATAAATAGGCACATGCATGTATCCTCCATGCATGCAGCCGCCAATGAAGCAGTCCATAAACCTTCATTGCATTGAACTGGCGATGAATTTTTTAACAAACTCTAGAGATTATTGTTTTAAATAATACATCATTTTTTTTCTAGGAGACTCAAACACTCTCGGTTCAAAGAGCTTAATTGGACGCCATCGTCGTTTTGTACGTCTGCATGTAAAGCACTGTTAATGATATGCTACAAGAGGATTGGTCCACAGCATCTGGGTTGCTGAGCGGTGTGGATCCAAGGGGAGGGGCTCATCGCGGAAGCCTGAGCATAACGGCGGTGCCTGCCCAAGCCTTCCATATGCAACTATGGGCCCCTTGGTATTCAGACACAGGGGGGCAATCAATGAAGCCCTAGAATAGAGGTGGAAAGTGGATTGGGAGAAGGAACAAGCAGAGAAGGAGCCTCCTACTGATTATAGAAACAAACAAGTAATAATAATAATAATAATAATAATGATAGTGAAAGCTCATCATCCCTTTGGGATGGATGTGTGTATAAGCAGAAGCACTGGGTGTGACCGGAAGCACCGAGTCACGTGTTAGATAAACAGGCCCAGACATTCCACAATGAAGAAACCAGCATGCTTTAAACTCTGCTTCCCTCCTGCCAACGGACCTTCAGTGCTCTGTGTAAGGCCATGGGATCTTCCTAGATTTACTGACATATCGAGAAACAACAGTTGAATTTTATTAGTGAGATTTCCAGAACAAGGTTTAAAATGTTAAGAATGTTAAAATGTTAGGGCATCAGCCCTATGCTATGGGACAGGATCGTTTCTCATGCAACATGGACTTTCATCACACAAATTGGATACAATTGATCTAATAATTAGAAAATGCAATCTGAATTATTACAGACCTTTATTGATCAGGAAGGACCCCTATCTCGTGCCCAGCTTGGGGAGAAGGGATTGCTGTACTGGACAGAGCTTCACTGGACTGGCCTCTGCTTTATTTGAGAAGCATCAAGAAGGCGTGAAGAGTGAGGGGTGGCTGAGTCAGAACCAGCTCCGTCTGATTTTCAGTTAGAGGGAGCCAGAGAATGGGCTGCACGAAGAATTTGTTCCGAGGGTTGGAAGACAAGAGTACCCAGTGTGTGCTGGGGTTCGCCCAGAATCTACCCTGAGCAACCAGCGATGTTTATATCACACTGCACATCATATATAGCGAGCGGAGGGAGCCTTTTCATTGAAATTTATGTAAGATAAGACTATTTATTCTGCAGGAATTTCAATAAAAGGGGAATTTTTGTTTCTCTAGGGCTCGAAACTCCTTTGTGACAAATAAATTCGGTTTTGTGGGGTTTTATAGATTATTCAAAAGGAGGAAAGTAAACAGCTGCAGAAGTCAACTCGAACCTTTCCCCAGGGAGGCAGCCTTCCCTGTAGAAGGAGGAACTGATAGCTTGGGGGAGGGGGGATTCTTATATTCCTTCCTCACCTGTATTTCATGGTGTGTGTGTGTGCGTGTGTGCACACAAGTGTGTGTGTGTATATGCATGTGTACATGTGTGTATGTGCGTGTGTGAATGTGTGTATGTGTCTGTGAATGTGTGTATGTGTTTGTGTGTATGTGTGTGTTTGTGTGTCTATGTGTGTATGTGTGTGTGTGAGTGTGTAAGCATATTCCCATGTGTGGAAGCGCACATATGTGCACATGGATGCAGATATTGGAAGTTGAGGATGGGAGTCTTCCTCCATTGGCCTCTACCTTATTCACTGAGATTCAGTCTCCATTGAACCCAGGACTCCCCAATGAGGCTCTTATTTCTATCCACCTTGCTTTTGAGAGTCCCCGGTCTCCACCACCTACACACTAGTATTATAGGAGGGCCATAACACCCGGCCATTATGTACATGGGTTTGGAAGATCTGAACTCTGTTCTTCATGTGAGGTACAAAGGCAGCAGGCACTTTGATCACTAAGTCATATCCCCAGCACCAGACTGATAGCTTTTCAGAGTGCTCGTCCATAATATCTATTTTCTTAACCTGCTCTGTATCAAGTAAAGCTGTGGTCTGTAGAATGTCAAGTCCCTAAATGCCAGCCATGTTGTGTAATAGACAACAGATTGTAGACTGCCGAGCCTTATATGGGCCTACATGTCAAGCATGACAACCATTAAGCTGTTGGTTTGGATGAGCCTAGAGAGGGACATTCACCAATTCGCACAGGCAGCTCCAAGGAGTGACCAGGTGCATGCATGCTGCAAGTCAGGACAGAGTGGGCAGGATAGAGCAGCATGTCGTAGGATGACACAGCAACTTCCACCCGTGCTACCCACCCCCAGACATCCTCACCTGCTCTGCAGTTTACCGCTTTGGAAATGAATGAAGGGGTTGGAGAAGAGGGCCTTCTATGTAAACAAGGGGCCTGTGTTTGAACCCCCAGCTCACAAAAAGCCAGGTGCAGCAGTGTGCTCCTTTAATCCCGACACTGGGGATGTGGAGACAGGAGGAACCTTGGCCAGCTCATCTAGCCAATCAGCAAGCTCCTGGCCCAAGGAAAGTTAAGATGGAGAGGGGCTGGCAAAGACATCGGGTGTTGTCTTCTGTGCTCCAAACACATGTGTGTGCATACCTACGCAAAAACAAGTACACATATAAAGCAATGCCGCTCCCTGTTTTCCAGTCAACAGTGGGCCTGGAACCTGGAGTTTTGGGGAACCACTCACTCCCTGCAGACGTCAGTCGATCTTACGTTCCCCTTCTATGGACCTCCAGGATGTCCCTTCAACACCTAATGTCCCCCTAGAAGCATCTGGTAATGCGATCAGTCTCAAAGATTGTATTTCTTTACTTCTAGGTAAGAAAGGAATTCCAGAGAGATTTGAACTATGTAAAAGGTGTCTCTAGCTGGCCAGGATGATAAAGGACTCAGGGCAGACATTCCCGAGTGTCACAGATGTAAGCCTTCGTGCCTTTGATGGTTAGTGTCAACTCAAGGAATCCAGAATCACCTGGGAGTGTCACACACCTGTGGGGGATTACCCTGATCTTGTTAATTGATGGGGAAGACATCCGAATAGTGGGAGGAGCCATTGCCTGGGCAGGGAATTCTGAACTGTACACACGGGGGCGGGGCGTGCACAGCGGCCTGCCTGCACTGCTTTCTTCTGGCTGGGGTTGTAACCTTCCAGCGCCTGCTGCCTTGACTCCCCCACCATGAAGAACTGTACCTTGAGCTGTGGGCTAAGGCACAAGCTTTCTCTTTAAGTTTCTCTGTCAGAGTGTTTTGTCCCAAGAAGAAAAGGAAACCATTTTGGTGGGCAGGACAACACGGAGACTCCTATGTCTCTGGGGCCTGAATTCTGCTACTTTCTATAAACTCAAGGGGTGCAGGGCCTCGCTGCGTATTTGATAGATTTTGTGTGGTGTGTGTGTGAGTGTGTGTGCACGCATTCATGTATGGAAATGCGTGGGCCCACCTCTCTTCAAAGTCCCCTTCCCATTATGTAACTCTGATGAGAGAGTAATGCACCCCTTAGAAACCACACAGACCTGGCCCTTTTCATTTGTTAATTCTTCCTTCAAAAATAAGGATTGAATTACCGCACAGCAGCTGAAAAGGCCACCGCCCCTCACATCTGCTAACAGCTGCCACTATCTCAGCCCTTAGTCTGGGGGAAGCTATTTAGTTTCTGTGAGCATCGCTCAGTGGGTTATGGAACTGAGACTCTGATGCAATCACAGGATGACAGTGACAATGGAAGAGGGGGACCATGGATGAAGCAGCAGCTCTTGTCTCTGGGTCCTGGTAAGCACTCCATGGAGAGAGCACACTCTGTCCCATTGGCCTAAGTGTCTCAGATGCCCCGCTGCTGCCTGCTCCCTAAACTCTGCCTTCTTGCAGCTTGGAACGAGTCACTCAGCATTTAGCCCAAGTGGAATCCAAGCCAAAGGACTGAGTGGACTGGGTGTGCAGTTCTGTGCACTGCTCCTCTGTGGTCTGGCTTTGGTGTTAGAAGCACGGTGGATACACAGCGTGCCTGTCTGTGCTGTCCCCTGGGAGTAGGCAATCAAGGAACGTGCTGTCTGCAATGGCTCAGGTCCTAACTTCTGGAGTGCTCCCTCATGCCGACCAGCAGGGAGTGATCTTTGTCCTCTGTCAACTCCTCAGATAACTGGGGGTGGGGTGGCAGTTGGGTGCACGGAAAGGACAGTGTCCATAATCTAACACTCTCCCTCTTACCCTGTCATGCATGCAGGAAGATAGAATATCGTAAGTGAAATCAATTGGCTAAAGCGTTCCTGAAACTGCTGACATCAAGCCGCAAGTTTGTGAAGACCACTGATTGTGTTTCTTTGAGCCTGTGTTTATCCGTGCAGCACTAAGCCCCCAAGAGCCTGCCCACCGATAAGCAGGATAACATGCGTGTCTACTATTTCACAGAGCCTCAGGCACGGGGCAGTGAAAGGGTTTAGTCACCTAACCCTGCCTCCTTCTGGCCTGCCCCCTTAGCTTGTCCATAGACACATTTATGATAGAACACCAGTAGTTACCACCATTGTTGATGGCTATTGAACCTTTGAAGTGCTGAGCACTCTGTAGTCAATTGTCCTGGGATAACTTTTCTTCCTCTCGAAACTCTTATGAAGGCTCACTCTTAGCCCCAGTTCCTGGGTAACCTGAAGCAACGGGAGATAATTAGTGTCCGGTTGCCTGGTCCCGTGTGAGGGAGCTATGTGGGTGCTCTGGGGGGCTGTGTATGAAGTTACGAGGACAGTCAAGTGTCTGCGTATTTTCTTTCTGTCAGTGAAGTTCACAGATGCTTCACCATGAGCAAAGCAAGAGCTTTAGAGAACCTGAAATTTAGTTGTAGAAATAAGGCATTTCAATAGAGGGGAAATTCTTTGACCCTGTCACTAACAGATCATTTATAAATGCAAACAAAGCACACCATGGCCACGGAGGATGCCAGACGAGAGCAGAGGGCAGAGCAGAGTCTGTGGAGTGTGAGAGGAGCTTCCCACGCAGGTCACTGTGTGGCAGCAAGCAACCGACAGGACAACACCACAAGTCCTGTGGAAAACAGACTGGTGATGTAGACTGTGGGGGCTGGAAACGACCATTCAGATATGCTGGGGTTCAACGTTGCTGAGGTCTCCCCACAAACATGCAGGCCACATAGACTTCACTCAAGTTCAAGTGAGGTGTGCACAAGAAGCTGGCTTGGGGAAGTTTCTGGAAGGGGCAGGACAATCTGAGAACAAGCTACGTACTCAAGTTCCACAGTGCGCAGAACCTGCATGAAGAGCCAAAGCCTCGCCTAGGGAACTTGATATTGAAAATGCTCAAGGAAAATGGTGATGCCAGAGCTCCGAATGGATTGAACCTAAGGGAGGGGACAGTAACCAAGTCCTCTGTGTGCCTTAAGAGCAGCCTGAGGACAGTGTTCAGACTCTGTCCTAAAGGCTTGGTCCTAGATCAAATGTTGTCTATCCAGACACCCTAAAGCATCAGCAAGGGATGCCATCACTCATCCATTAGTTCTATGGGACTTCAAACGTAGAATTAGAAAGTTAGATTGTGAATGGATTTGCAAGAAAGACCAGAGCAGAGGTTTTGCTTCCTGTTTTTCAGTCCTTATAAAACTTTCTCCATACACTTCAGTAGGTGCTGACAAGAACTAGCCAGCATGATGTTAGTTATTGGAAGCTGACTAATGTGGCTGCAGCTCACTGCATATGTGGAAGGTGCACGGTGGGTTAGCTGGCTGAGTATGGCCGAGGGGGCCCGGGGACTACAGTCTGTTCTGAGAATGAGAGAGCAGCGCAGAGTACTTGCACCGGCAGGTGGCACACAGCCCATCACTGCTGTCACCGAGTGTGCCACTGATGCCCATACACTGTGAAGTCTTTCTCGCAATCGCAGCGGGTAAGGCACCTGTCATATCACATAGCCATCTAATATCATGTATATTGCAGCAATAACACGTACAGTCAACTAAGTAGACTTCAATTATGCAGTATCAGTTATCGTCACTACATGATTGTATATTAGGTCCCAAAAGCGTACACCCCTTACAAGCGGTGCTTGGTGCCCTTGGATGGGCATCTCCCCAAGTTCCTCACTTCTCAGCCCTGGAAGCCTCATCTGCTCCCTTCTCTGAGTTGGCCTTTTTGATTGGATACACAAGTGAGATTACACAGAATCTATCTTTCTGGGTTTGTCTTATTTCACTTAGCATAACATCTTGTAGGCTCCGCCATGTTGCCATGGGAACATGTCTCCCTTTTATGGATGAATGATATTCAATTGTGTGCTTGCGTGTATCTCACATTTTCTTTATCCATCCATCCATCAACAGACATTTCAATGGTCTCTCTATATAGGCAATTGTGCTGAGCGCTGCCACGGACATGGGGATATAGATATGCCTTTGACTTACTGACTTCATTTCCCCTAGGTATTGACTAAGGGGTGGGAGGATTGACCCACATGCAATTTATTTTGAATTTTTTGGAGGAAAAAAAACACAATATGTTTTTCCGTTGAAAGAGTGTAAGGATTTCATTTTCTTACGACCCTTTCTAACCTTGTCACCTCTTAGCAATCACCGCTCTAACATGAGTGAGGCGATATCTCATTGTGTTCTGAACCTACGTTGCCCAGATGATCATGACAGAGCATACCTTTGTGCACGCCTGATGGTTATGTGCCTTCTTTGTAGAGTGTCTGTCTGCCTAAATCCTTTCTCTATTTTTGAAAGGTTTTATGTTATTTTTTAATTATGTGTCTGGCTGTGTTTGGGTGTGGGCACGTGCTCATGTGGGTGCAGGCACCCGAGGAGGCCAGAAGATGTCACTGGATCCCTTGAAGCTAGAGTTACAGGCAGTTGGCAGTTGCCTTAAGTGGGCCCTGGGAACTGAACTCAGGTCCTCTGCACTTAACCACTGAAGGTTCTCTCCATTCCACCCCTTCTTGTGGGTCTTTTATCAGGGCGTTTTTACTCTTGAGTTGTGGGAGTTCTTATTTGCTTGTGTCAAATCCAAAACAAAATCTTTGCAAAGACCAGAGTAAAGGAGCTCCCCAGACCTGCTATTTTCTTCTACAGTTTTTGGTATTGCAAGTCTTACATTTTGTCGGTAGAGCATGAGACTCTTAATCTCAGGGTCGTGGGTTCGAGCCCCACGTTGGGTGCCAAAATGTAACAGCATAATCGAATGCAGACAGATTGTAAAAATATATACAGCTTTAATGGAGAAATAGACTTACAAAACCACCATTCCCGCAGAGACCAGGAAAGCAGAATCAGTGTCTGGGAGCACGCTCGCCAAATTTATAGGCTAACATTAGCCTGAGGTGGCCACGCCCCCTAAGAGGCGGGACTTATCCCTACAAAGAGGGGTTTATGGAATCTTTAAGTGTTCCTACATACCGACACATTTTAACTTCTTTCTTTCTAATTCAGAGAGTTTTTCTTCTTCATGACTGATTGTTTTGGCTAGGAATTCCAATGCTGCACAGAACAGAAGCAGTGGAAGTGGAATGTCCTTCTCATACCCCATCCTGGAGAAAAAGCTCTCTCAGCTGCTCACCATTGAGTATGATGTTTAGCTGTAGAAGCATTGATAGAGATTTTCCTAGGTTGATTATGTTACTGGGAAATATAATTTATAGACTTTTATTATAAAGTTGTAATTTTGTCAAATGCTTTACCCATGCCTATTGAGATGATCTTATGCCTTTATCCTTTGTATGGTTAATATGATACAATACATTTATTAATTTGTACATATTTAACCATATGTCCCAAAAAACAATTCTTATTTTTTCTTTTTTCAGTGCTATAAGGTCTTTCCTTATCTGGATTGGCTATAAGGTCAATTCTAGTCTTATGAAATGAATTTTAAATTATTTAGTCTTTTGAAAAAAAATTGAAAATCTTTAACACTTGGAGGAAACAAGCCACGGCCCTGATTCTGCATACCCATATAGTCTCTGTAATCATTAGTCATCTGTTCAGATATTTTTATTTCTTCATCAATAAAACTTGGGGAGCTGTACGCTTCTAGGTATCTATTACTTTATTTTAGGTTCTCCAGTTTCTTAGCAACAGGTTGTTTATAATAGCCTCTTTTTGATATGTAGTGTGTCTTTGTTATCATTGGTGTCTTCTCTGCTGTTGATGACTGAATTTATTCTCTCTCTCTCTCTCTCTCTCTCTCTCTCTCTCTCTCTTTCTCTCTCTCTTCCTGGCTTGGGTTAGGTAATAATGATTATTTGTTTCTGCTGGACCCTCTACTATTCCTTCCTTCTACTCACTTTGGGCTGTACTTGCTTTTGGTCTTAGTCCTTCAGCTGTGAAGTTGTCTATTTGAGGGATTTCCTTTAGATAGCATAGGCTTTAATTGCCATAAATTTCCCTCTTAAAACTCTATGTTATATTCCCGTTTTTGTCTGTTCCACGAGACTCTGTAATTTCTTTTTTTTATTTCCATTCTGATCCTGATCCAGTAGTTATTCGGCAACATAATGGTTAATTTCTAAGTATCCTGAATTTATGCCGTCTTTTTCCTATTGCTGATCTTCAACTTCACGGCATTATAATCAGAAGTCTTTGATAATATAAATCCCCTTTAATTGGTGAAGACTTGTTTTATGGTTAAGCAAGTGATTTATCCTGGAGAGTGCTCCAGGTCACTAGAGGAAGATCCCATGGCACTGCCTCCCGCCCTGCAGGAAAAGCTAGTGACAGCCTTCTAGTTGCTTCTGGTATGTGAGTAATGCTCTTTCCTAGATACTTTCCAAATTCTTTGTCTTTGATTGTTCTTTGTTGTCTGGATGATCTGTCCGTTGGTAAAGGGTGTTTTGAGGTCACCTAGTATTGATGAGTTGGAGCGAAACTGCTGATTTATATCTAGAAATATTTGTTTGACAAAGTTGGGTCTATCTGAGTTTTGTGCATAGATGTTCAGTAAATGTGAAGATCCTTGGTCAATAGAAAGGACCTCCTTTCTCTCCTCTGAGTAGTTTGGGTCTGAAGTCTATTTTGGTGGGTACTAGAGTAGCAGCCCAGGCTTGTTTCTTGGTTCTATTTACCTGGAATACTTTGCACATTTCTTCACCCTAAGGTGTTCTATCTCAATTGTGAGGTGCATTTCTTAGAGGCAGCAAATGGTAAAACTTCTTTCTAAATCCTGTCTGCTAGTCTGTGCCTTTTGCTTTGAAAAGTTGAAACCACTGATGCTCAAAGTCACGACTAAAAGATGTGTGGATTCCTGTCGTTTTGTTGGGGTTTGTTCTATGCCCTTAGTTTTCTTTTGCTTAACCACACATATATGTAAATAAAAACACAGAGAATTTACAAAAAAAAGTGAGTCTCACTAATGACCAGAGGGAGAAAGACATAAATAACATTCTTCATCTTCTCATTGGAGTTTTGAATGGCTTTCCTGTAAGATTTTTCCGTGTTTCAAATTTTCTACAATGGTGGCATTACTGTCACAGTCATGGAGGGATGGGTGTTGCCTTAGGAGGCTATTGTGTGATTGGTAACCCTGCAGGTGGTGCAGATACACTTAACAAAACACTATAGTGGCTGTAATATGACGTTTTCCCCATAACCCTGTATTCAAACAGGAGGAAGATGGATTAGACCCTCTCCAGTGAATGTGTATAGAACACACAAAAGCATCCTTGCTGGAGAAAACTCAGATCTCTTGAAAATTTATGAACTCAAATTATTGACTTATGTCTATAATCCCATCACTGGGAAGGAGGAGGCAGGAGAATAACCATGAGTTCAAGAGCACCCTGAGCTACCACTGAGAGTGTCTCAATGAATTCATTAATTACTTAAACGTATAGACTCCGAGTCACGGAAGAGTGTCCATTTGTGCTGGGAGGTTTGCTGCACCATCAGTAGGGTCAGCCTACGAGTGTTCTGCCATCGTTCCTTGGGAGTTTAACTTCAAATTTCCTATAGCAACCAAGATCAGAAGCAAGGCCACAGAGCCCAGCCCACGCATGGCACACAGCTCCCTGCCAGCATGGTGTTTCTTCTGGCCCTCAGCCAGGAGCAGAGGCAGGAGAGCAAGCAGAATTTCCTGCCTTTACCCAGAATTTGAGTTTTTTTTTTTTTTTTTTTTTTTTTTTGAGGTAGGAGCAGATGTTGCAAATCCTCACTTAGAAAACTGTTTGACCTAACAAAAGGAATTCTGAAGCTTGTTTTCTGGGAGGCAAGGGAAACAGAGCATGCGCACAGTACCACTGCCCACAAAGAACATACTGCTCCTTTATCAGCTTCCCTGTGCCACTGGAGAAGCATGGAGCGTGTTCTCTGTGAAACTCAAACTTCGGAACAGTCCCTGTATCTCAGAGCAGATGGTGGGGGCTTCTTCTAAACCAGAGGCAGGTGAAGGGGCCAGCATGTTTCCCAGGGCCTGAGCAAACTTAAAGAATGCTTCATGCAAGAACTTTTGATGGCTTACCCAGGGTTAAGTCTCCTGAAGTCAAATCCCTGCAAGTGGAGAAGTGTGCATGGTGCCTGGCTGGGTTAAGAAACACATCTGACTGACTTGTGAACAGAAATTTATTCCTGGGTCCTTTGCAAAATCCAAGCATACAAGGAAAAGTTTGTTATGCACAGAGTTTAAAACCATTTGGAATGCAGAAAAGAGAGATGGATCTCAGTGGGAAAACAAGTCAGTTTTTAAAAGAACCGAAGAGGTCTGGCAAGATAACTCATCAGGTTTGGGTGGTTGCCACCAAGCCTGATAACCTGATTCTGTCCCTGGGACCCACATGATTGAAAGGAGAAATAAAAGTCTTAAAACACAGCAGAATTTTTTAAATAGTAGAATAGTCAAATGGAAGAAACAGAGGGTAAAATAATGAAAAGAAGGAGACGGGAAACGTATTTAAAGAGGAAATAGGAAAGGAGGCAGAGGGAATAGAGGAGGGGGGAGGGGAGCTCTAAGGCTTATGGCCAATAGCAGACAGAGAACCAATTTTTTATTATAGTAGCACATCCTTTCCAAAGACGAAGGGAAATGGGCTGAAAGTGCACACAAACCATGGAGGAAAGCCCCCAACGTGATGAGCAGCATGCATGCACAGACTGGAGGGACTGAGAAAAACAGAGCAGGAGGCAGGGAAGCCCATGCCAGCCTTACTGTGGTTAGGTTATTGAACATTCAGGACAAAGGAGCACTCAGAGGGAGCACTGTTGTGGCTCCATGGGGGTTCTGAATAAAGCATGCTTCTTGGGGAGCATCAACCTTCACTATCCTTCACAGATGAGAGAGACTCAGAAAGAGAATGCCTGGATCTTAGATCAGCTCTTAGATCACAGCTAAAATTAACTTTTCAAATGGAAATAAAATGTAAAGAAGAAAGGATTTTGGAAAAAATTAAACAGAGAGAAAACAGTGGAGAAAGTAGAAGTGACTGTCCCTAGTAGTGTGTACTGAACAGAGACTAAAGGAGCCTGACAGTCAAGAAAATGGTACTTCAATGTGGAAAAGGCAAAGGGACCTAACGGTAAGTAGATGTTCAACCTCACTAATGTTGACGCCAGGGGGCTAGTAACTCGTACGTATATATTCTAATGCCCAGAGCAGCTACCAAGAAAACTGTACAAAGAGACACATTCAAAGTGATGACTATAAAACCAGTTAGAATACTAGCGAGTGTTCTCATCGCATCAAGGAAAGCAAGAAAGTGGGCACTGAAGACAGAGACCCTGGACCTAGAAGAACCAAGAGAAAGAGTAATACAGCATTAGGCCTTATCGTATCAAAAAAAAAGTATAAATGGCTTGAATAAACTGGGTAAAATACAAAGATTGACGACGCAGATATAAAAACCATCAGGACACAAATACGCGCTTTCTAAAATGCATTTCAAATTCAAAGACAGATTGAAAGTAGGTAGAATTTTCTAAGGTATATATCATGTAGACATTTACCCACAAGAGGAGATCACCACAGTAACGCCAGATAAACTTCAGAGCAAAGCAAGTTACTACAGTCTAAGACATACATCACAAAATGATTTTTCAGAGATATACCAACCGGGAATGGCTAAAGACTCCAGATGTGTGTGCACTGAGCCAAAGAACTGCAAAATATATGACACAAAGCCCAACAGAGCTAAAGGGGAAAGGGAAAAATCCGCATGTATGCGTGGGGAATTTAAAACCATGTTCTGTGCAAAGGACACCACCGGATATAAATGCGCAGAGGTCTGAGCAACACAGTCCACAAAGCACTCAAGCAGAATGTATGGCGCACGATCCACCACAGAACAAACCGCTCTGTTCTATTTCAAATACTCACAGACTGTTTGCCTGTGGGGGAGGGGGGAGACCCCATCCTGATCAGTTGGGCCATCAAGTAAATCTTCACAAATCAAATATATGGACCCCTTATGATTTTAAATAAATCTCTAAGAAAATTATGAGTATTCCCTAGGGGACATCCTCAGCCTACAAAAGTCCTACATCTGATACCATGTTTACTATGGAAACCGCAGTGGTGCCTTCCTACCACCAATCTGATATGCACAGGATCCATACACTAAAAACTTTTAATCACACATGTAAGTAATCAGAGACTTAACACATGTACTAGAAAATTCAATGCTGCGAGATGTCAACTCTTCCCAACTTGATTTACATTCTTAAAGTTGTTCCCACCAATGAAAAACTTCCTGCTGACGAAACAGGCAAGGTCATTCACTGTAGAATAGCTGAAACCATCTTGAATTAAAAAAAAAAAAAAAAAGATAAGGTACGGTTAAATACCCCATTCAATATTAAGGCTTACTATCCTGTTCACATAGTCAAGGCAGTGTGGTATTTACAGGGAAATATAGACACACAAATCAATGAAATAAAACAGAGAGCCCATAAATAGATGAACAAATAAAGATTTGTTTAATCTGTATTAATGATTGTGTGTGTGTTCACGCCCTTGTGTGTGAGGGTGGTGTGGGTGTGTGCACATGTATGCATATATCCGTGGAGGTCAAAGGACAACCCATGGAACTTGATTCTCTCCCACCTCATAGGTCCCAGAGATCTAACGCCTCAATATGTCAAGCTTGACAGGAAGGTCTTTCACTCACTGAGCCATCTCATGGGCCGCTGGATTTTGTTTATTTATTTAGTTACTTGTATATGAGCTAGAGATCAGGTTCAGAGACTGGCAGAAGTTAGATGAGCCATCTTCGTCCAAACGACAGCCCCAGTCCCAGGCCACATTTTCTTCACAAAGAGGCAAAGGCATTTTATCGAGGGGGAGACTTTTAAACATACTGTCAAAATAAGTATATATCCTCAGACAAAATAAATCTCAATTCAGACTTTATACAAAAACCAAACTTCCCCAAAGTAAATCACAAACTTAGAAGTAAAACATAAATCCAAAACCCTTTTAGGAAAAAGACAAAATACATGTTGATTTTGTGGATTTAAAGCTGGGCACACAGTTCTTAGATTTAACCAGAAAGTACAATCCAATGAACAGGAACTTGGCAAATCACACTTGATCAAAACGTTGTGAAGTTTGACCGGTGAGAGAGGCTAGCAGGGGGATGTGATGACCACCTGCACAACGGGGCAAGCATCTGCAAACTGCTTGTCTATTAAGTTTCTGAAATCTAGACGCTAAGGGTTCATAAACGTCAACAGTAAAATCCTATTAGAAAATGGACCAAAGTCATGGACAGGCATTTCTCCCACAAGGCCACGTAGATGGCCAGCAACACAGGGAAAGGTGTCTGACAGCCAGAGAAACCAGGATGTAAAAGTTCAAACCTCAGGCTCCCTCTGTGTTTTCCAGAATGGCTACAACAAAAAGAGCGAAAACTCTGAGCCCCCTAGACTTCTGTGCAAGAGCACAAGGAAGTGGACCACGCACGTCGCTGGCAGGATCGTGAACGGTACAGAAGTTCTGGAAAACAGTTTAGCAGCTACTAATAAAACTAAACAGACAGTTACCACATGACCCAGCAATTGTGTTGCTTGGCATTTATCCCAGATAAATGAAAAGTTGTTCAAACAGAAACTTCTACAGGAATGTTTGCGGCAGCCTTCTACAGCAGAGCCAAAACACACTCAGACACCTCCAGTGAGTGTGTGGTCATTCAAGGTGCAATGCACGAAATACTACCCAGCCGTAAACGTTACAGAGAGTTTGTGATCTGAGCAAAGAAAGATTCCTGGACTTTCTGGGAGGAGGACCCAGTTCATTGTAGGTGGAGCCATCCATCCCTCAGCTGGTGGTCCTGGGTTCTATAAAGCAAGCTGAGCAAGTCATGATGAACAAGCCAGTAAGTAGCCCAGCTCCATGGCCACTACATCAGCTCTGCCTCCTGGTTCCTGTCTTGTTTGAGTTCCTACCCTGACTTCCTTCAATGATGGACTCTGATGTGGAAGAGGAAGACAAACCCTTTCCTCCAGAACTTGCTTTTGGTCATGGTGTGTCATCTTAGCAATAGTACCCCTAACCAGGACACAGAGCCAGCTCTTCCCCACGGACCCTTCTCCCCAGGCTCCTGCATTTGTGCATCCACTGTCGTTGCAAACAAAACAGTTTGCTCTGTTTTAAAAGCAAAAAGGAGAAAATGGACAATCTTTCAGCAAGGTCAGAGAAGCAGAGTTTACAGGACATAAAGGAGGTCATGTTGCCAGGGCTTGGTTAATCAGGACGTGGGATAATATGGAGGGAGAACCAAGGATGGAGCCCAGTTCACAGGCCAGCAAAGGGGTGTCACTGGGGCCAGTCCTGAGGAACAGACACACAGTACATTGGAGCAGAAATCAGAGATTCTGTTGGCAACAGAAAGGCAGGACTTCCAAGCCCAAATCTGTCTTCCATTTATAGTCGCACAGGCTCCCAAGTCAGCACACGCACAACTGAAGCAAGGTGTGTTTTCATTCATCTCCTCCCTGCCCTCCTACAGCCTTCCTGTCAATCACTTAGTCCTTCCCACCCACTCAATGGTCCCAGCTGTCAATCACATGCCCAACCTGAGCGCACACAACCATCCTGGGCTCAGAAAAATATCAGGCTTAGGAGATTTCAGCATCCGAAATTTGACTGCAAAAGGGATAGCTAAGTCATAAACATCTCTTGAGAGAGAAGGGAGAAAGGAGGAAGGGGAAATGGAGGGGCAACACCACGTAGAGCAGCACGTTCTAAATGACAGTGTGACCGCCGTTATCGGCTTGACAATGAAGAAGCGCGTGCAAGGCCTCTGGACAAGGCTGCTGGGGGTTGTCTTGAGGACATTAGCTGAAGAGCTGCCCACTGCGGGTGGCACTGTTCCTTAGGCAGAGGCGCCTGCTGTGTAAGAGTGTAGGACTCAGGCTGTGCACTAGCACACACGTGTTCTTCACTCTCTTTCTTAGCCCTTGATGCAATGTGACCAGCTCCTTTAAGGCCCTGCCATTGGGATTCCTCTCCCAAGATGGACTATATCCTAGGACTATGAGCTAAATAAATGGCTTTGACCCTTAAGTACTTTTGTTTGGGGTATTTTCTCAGTCACAGAAAAGAAACTAAGTCTGCAGAGGAGTGAGGAAACAGTTGGGGAGGGCAGCAGCCAGAGCCAAGCACTGGCAACAGTAGCCGCCAACTGTATCCAATAGTGCAGAGATGTCTGGTGGGTGAAACCCACTGGGTTTATGTTATCCACCCTTGAAGTTTGGGCTGGCAGGTGGAAGGTTTCAGAGCCAAGGCCAGCAGTAAAGAAAAGGGGAGAGAGAGGAGAGGTTATGAAAGGCTAATGAAAGGCTTTAGAGAGTGAGCAAGGCTAAGTGACCCAGGCTGCGGGAAGGAGCCCACAGAAGATAACAGACGAATACCAATCCAAAGACAACTGGACCACTGATGTTAGCATCAGTTAGTTTCCTCTCGGCTCTGCTGAAATGCCAGACAAAAGTGCCTTAATGGAGGGAGGGTTTACTCTGGCTTATAATTTGAGGCTCCGGTTCATCGTGGTGGAGGGACTGAGACAGCCCGAAACAGAAAGAGCTAAGTGCTGGTGCCCAGTTCAGCTCTCTCATTTGATCCAGCCTTCCGTCCATTATCACCCCCCTTTTGGGTGGGTCTTCTTCCTTCGATTGGCTCAATTGAGAAATTAGGTCACAGCCATGCCCAGGTTTGTCTCCAAGATGGTTATAGATTCTGAAAAAAAAATGACACTCAAGATTAACCGAAGAAAGAGGAGGTGCAACCAAATAAGCAGAAACCAGGAGAGGGGACGGGACACACGGACTCCAGCAAAGCCGTGCCCCTCACTCCAGACCAGCTCTGATGTCACCATATTTGTGGGTGGAGAGCTTGCTGATGGAAGCTGACCCAGGGAAGGCAGTCGTCTGCAGCAGGCTACAGCGTAGGTAACGAATGTCTTACTCTGTGGGGAAGGTATGGTTAGAACGGCGTGTGTCACCTGAGTTGAACTGAAGAACAAGTCCGGGTCATTTAACAGGGCCACAAAGTCCTGGCGCAGCAACACGGGTGCCGAGGGAGCTTGGGGCTACAGGGACTACTCCCAGCTCCCTGCCATGTTGTGAGCACCTGTGGGCTCCCGAACTTTGTCCGAAGCCCTTTGTCTGACTCCAACTCTCTGCTTCCACAGTTACCATGTCCTACAATGCTCCTAGCCTACTAACAAATGTCATTCATTGTCCCAGTACAGAAAAGATTCCAAACTCCATGTTCTCCATCACTCAGACCGAGCCCGTGCTACGGCAGGCTCTGGGAACTTGGCTGATTCACTGGCCACGCGGCCCCAAGTCCTCATCCATCACCATTATCAGCTGCGTTCACAGCGTTTCCTTCCTGGGCAGCAAGTCTAAAATGCAAAGGGATCGTTAGGATGGGCAGAGATGAACCAGTGAGATACCGAGCCCCAAATATGTGCTTTGTTGGAGACGCAAATGGAAATCTGAATCCAGGGGAGAAGGGACTCTGTCGGAACACGGTCACATGCTCCTTTCAAAACATGAAAAATAAATTCACCCTCCAGAAAAAGAAGAAAAATGAACCTGACAGATTCATTCTCTCCTATCTTGAGGCTTCTCCTCTGAGCCCGTGCGTCAAGGATCAGTCTGAACAAGCAAGGCCAGGCCGGCAAGGAAGATAGCCTGGCTGCCATTGTTCCCGGGTGCAGGCGCTCCTTGCCAGCCCGGGCTTGTAGCTCAAATGTGATTAAGTGGCTTGTCCCAGAAATAAAAAAAAAAAAAAAATCTGCTTCCAGCCCAAATGCAAACAGATTCTACAGCTGCCTTCCTACAGTTCCCTTCAAATTTGGGCTTTCATCCTTTTATTGTCTTTCTCCTCTAGAAGGAGGGGAGGAGACGAAGAAAGGAAAAACATATCCTACAGTTGTTGTCTAATTATAGAACTTCTCCTCTACTCCTCCCACGTAGGACAGGACCTGGACAACACAGCGGTGAGGGCACAGGTTGTCCATGTACCCACGGATCTCTAAGACACTAGCAAACACTTGCAGATCCGGGAAAGAAAGCAGGGACAAGTGGTTCTTACTGGGGACCATGTTCCTGGTATCTCAGTCCACAGCACCAGGGACAGCTGCTGTGTCTGGTTACCTCAGGTGGGGGTCGTGTACCTAAACTGAGACGTGGGAAAGTTGCCCTTGGGACACAGCAGGAGCTCTGTAAATGTTTGCTGAGTGCCTCCTGGAAAAGAACTTCTACCTCCAGCCTCGTCCGGGCTCCCAGATGAGATCCAGTCTCCATCGCTACACAGCTGCCACCATTTACAAACTTTGCTCTGGAATGATACGTTGAAGCAGGCGGTTTCCAGTTTATAAACTAATTTATAAAAGTATTAATCATTTCATTATACTGTTGGTGAATCACTTTCCTGGCAAAACTTAAGTCAAAACAGTGGGAGAAAGGTCCAAAACATGCTTAGAGCCAAGCCGAAGAGGCTCAGCAGTTAAGAACTTGGTGCGGCTTTTGTACAGGACCTGAATTTGGTTGCCAGCACCCACATCAGGTGAGCCACACATTTATGCACATAACTTTAAAGTAAAATATTATTATTTCTGTATTCACTTTCTGTTTTAATTTTTTATACATTAATTGAAATATAATTACATCATCACTTTCCCCCTTCCCTTTTCGAAATCAAAATGGAGAATCCTTGCAAAACCAAAAATAAATAATTCCTTAAAAAAGCTTGACATGGGAAGAACTGGAGGTGGAGAGAGGAGAGCGGTATTGGTGTGAAGAAAGTACCCTAGTACGCAGTTGTCAAAAAAAAAAAAAAAAAAAAAAAAAAAAAAAAAAAAAA
>NW_026068035.1:1134799-1140084 GCF_014885135.2 Alexandromys fortis
GGGATGGGATGGGATGGGGTGGGGTGGGGTGCGATGGGATGGGATGGGGTGGGGTGGGGTGGGATGGGATGGGATGGGGTGGGGTGGGGTGGGATGGGGTGGGGTGGGTGGGTGGGATGAGCTGGGGCAGAAGAATGGCACTAGAGGAAGGGAAAGGCTAATATTGTGTCCCAGTGTTCTAATCATCAAATCTGGACTGGGGTTGCCAGGTTGAAACAGTCAGATACGGCTATGGAAAGCATGGTGGTCCTCATCTTAAGAGTTCCATTTGCTCCACAGCAAGTTCCCAACTATGCTCCAAGGAACTGGCATGGACAGACACATCCTGAGGCCAATACTGTTCATTGTTTGAGCCTGGAAACTCCTGGTGCTCACATCTGCTAGGCACAGAGAGCTTTGGTCCAAAGGATGCCTGCATCCCAACCCCAGCACTTGATCCATCCTCTCCTGCGAGACCCCGCCCACAAAGAGTGCCTCTGAAGGTATGACTACATTCCCAAAAGGACACTGCCGAGTCTCCTTACTCAGGAAACCCCATGTCTTGGGGCCTGTGCACCATTTCAACGGGTCATAAATGGGTTCCTTCATAAAGTTCGAATGACAGCCCCAACACTAGCCTCAATCATATCCAGAATTAATTATAAATTACTGAATAGTCTTCCTCTTTTGCTGTTGTGGGACTAAAGCCATACACATGTGCATGCATGCACATACACACACAAGCATTCACATATAAACATATATGCATGCACGCAACACAAACATATATATATATACATAGACACATATACATATGCACACACATATATGATATACACATATGTTAATATGCATACATAGATACACACTTACATTAATAAACACACATAGATATACACACATATATTAATATACACACATAGATATACACTTACATTAATATGCATGCATAGATATACACACATTGAGAGACATGCACATCATCCCCTTATCAAATCTTGAAAGAGGAAAGTAATGACATATTTTTTCCAGGCTGACAAAGTTACGAAAGACCACTGAGTATAAGGGGATCTTGGGGATCATAAAAACGAAGCCACATGCAGCAAGCAAGGTGACTGTGAACCAGAGCACATCAGAGTTCCAGGTCATGGGTCCACAGCTTCTCAGCTTCCTGTCCATGAAGGAATCACAGATGTATACTAAAGCAGACTTCATCATCAGAAGAAGATAAAGGCGAAGTGGAGTGGACGGCTGTGGAACCTACGTGGGGAGATGAGTATGTGTCTCTTCTGGTCAAGGGTGAAGCTAAGGACAATCAAAGCAGTGACAGGAAAAATCTCCCCTCAAGGTCCCAGCGATACAAGGGGAGCAGCCCCTGCCCACATGTCATCATGTCTGCTGCAGAGGCCACAGACCATGGGGACAGCACACAGAAGCTCTTCTCCGGCTCTGGCTTCCATCTAATTAGAAAATGCAAACAGACTTGAAAACTGGAAATCAGCCTGTAGCTCAGTTTGTAGAAAAGTCTGACCTGGGAGTACAGCTTTGATTCCAGTCAGTGTGGTTTTTCCTGTGACAACCACATTGATGTGTGGGGCTCTATAGCAGGCTGCCTCTTGACATCTGTCAGGTAACACACACCCAGTCACCTTCCTATGATCAAAATGACAGGATCCCAGCAGGCCCCTGGCCTCTCTAGTGTGGATCAGGCATCAGGAAACTTGTCTCCTCCTCTCGGTTGGACAGGGCTCTACACATTCCGATCTAGACACCTTCCCAGTTTGCACAGAAGACCAAACAGCTCGGGGAAACGCTCATCTACGTGGTGGTGGTTCTGACTTCTGGTGACCTGGAGTGAATTCCTTTCGCAGTTAGTGTCCCTTCCGTCTGGGTGGCACATAAGGGTTCCAGTGACTAGAAGTTCTTCCAGGGGCCTTGCTCATGCAGGCTCAGACAGATAAAGACCCTCGGCTAATGGCTTCCCCTTGGTGCCCTCATAGGACAGAGATTAGCTTGCAGGACCCAATGGAGCTAAGATCCCAGAGGAGAGAGAAAAATGGGAGAGACATTAGTTTTGCCTTCCCTGACTTGCAAAAGTCATTATCACAGTTTCTCTGAGGGTGAGAAAAAGAAAATGCAGGCTTTACACAATTCTAATTTTATCTGTATCACACGGGATTAAAACATTGATTTTCCAGTAGGCTGCCGAAAGATAAGAGGTGGATTGGAAACAGTGGACTTTTCCGTAAGAGAGATCAAATTTCCTTCTTGTGAGTTATTCATCGGCTGTTTGGTGTTCTTCCCTGATACTAGTCATGCCCCTTTCTGAATAACAGAATGACTGTCAAAATGTCCCATTTTATTTTTTTTTAACTTCTTAGTTTAAATCAGCCACCTAGATATGTGGGTCAGACTCTTTGCAATCAAAGTTGCTGGGAGCCTTTTGAAAACACACCCCAGACGCCTGACATAGATCTTCATAATTTTTATTTATTAAGGATAATGAAAATGCAACCACATTTTATTCTTTTAAATAAGTTTCTCTCTAGCCCTTCTTCCTCTCTCTCTCTCTCTCTCTCTCTCTCTCTCTCTCTCTCTCTCTCTCTCTCCCCTTAATTGCCCAGCTTTTACAAACCCATCCCTGCAAAAGAAACAGCCGTCTATTGCTCTGTCACCCAGTGCCTGGCTGAGAAAGCTATTGGGTTTATAGGAGAGACAAACATTTCAGGCATGCCATTCTGGGGTAATGAAGCATGGCAACAAAATATACCTGTGCAACATTTGATAAAGATGAGCTGACATGCCAGTCCAAATAGGTTCTTTTGTGTGTCTGCACGTGTCTACCATCATTGCTTTCATCTTAAAACAGGAAGGTAGCAATAACAGCAGCAGCTGGCAGGGACCACGAGCGGAAGAGCAGCTCACACAATTAAACGTCGTTTACCTCTGGCCCTTATTTCACTCCCACTACCCTTAATTTATTTTATGTTTTCTCCCGTTCCATGCAAAAAAAAATAGAAAAAAGAAAGAAAAAAAGTGCCTCAATTTTTCTTTCTTTCTCTAGCTATCTAATTCCTTTTACGGGGCACTGGGGAAGACAAAAGGCAAAATCCCTGGGTGTTTAGCCCTGGATTTTAAGTTAAAATGCCTCTTAGTGGGGTTTCATGGATCCTATTGTTTTTTGATTAATGTAATGCAAAATTCAACTCTACAGTTACACATGGTACTCCAGCCAGACAGGAGGCCAGCTGAACTCGGTACCTTGGTGTACAGAAAAAATGTCTTTTGTTGCTCAGTCTTTAGACAGAGAGAGAACCATAGCTACAGAGATGGAGAGGCAGGCAGAGACAGGCCTGGAGACAGGGCAATGCACTGAGTCCCATGGCCCAAATTAGACCACTCTGAGAATTCACCTTGTCTGAGGTGGGATGGGTGTTTGTCTGCGTTGCACCCTCTCTCTGTGCTCCTGCTCTGTCCTTGGGCAGTCGCAGGAGTCATCCGTGGGTTCTGCATGTCATGATGAATGCGGGCCTAGGCTGGCAGGACTCAGACAAAAGAAGGGCTCTGCAGTGCATGTGTTCTGAGGAGAAACAGGAGCTAATCCTGTTTGCAGACTGAGACTCTGGAGACACCGAGATGTCGGTACTACACAAAGAGCCTCCATGGAGATGCCCACATTTGCTATCACACGGTGAGGAGGCAACTCTGTCACTGCGCTTCTGTAGCTTGGGAGGACGAAACGTCCTCTGAAGGCTCATGTGTTAAAGACTTGTTCCCATTTCGGGTGGGTTTTAGGGAGGTGGGTACATCATGAGGACTCTGCCTGCAGCAATGAGCTGATCCGCTGAGGGATCCACAGCTAAACAGACTATTGGGAACCGAGCAAAGGGATACCTGATTGGAGGAAGCGGAGGAAAGGATTGTGGAAAGAGGGTGAGCGAGTGTATTATTGACATGAGCACACCCATGTCCAGGATCCCAACGCCTCATACCCATGGATGGAGCTAAACCTGGCCTGGACAGCTTCCTCAGAAACGGCAAAGTCTGGCCTGGTCTTAGTATAGACATTAATGAACAGTTGACTTTTAGCAACAACCAGTGTGTGCAGACAGTGTCAAGGCAGCGTCCTCCTCCCTCCTTGGCTGCACCCTGGGACTGCTCTTTTCTAGAGCCCTCCTACTGAGACTAGCGCACCTGGTGCTTCCTCATTCATGTATAATAGACACATTGAGCTTCCGGATTGCTGCTGGTGTATCTCTATCAGAGCCCATGGTCTACCCAATTGTATACCTATGGTTTCTTCATTCCCTGGCACCCCAGATAGGTCAATTCTTTAACCCTGTGGTTTGCAGCAGGGGGTATGCCTTTGAAAAGATGTCCTGTGCCCCATCCACCCCCAGCTTCCATGATGGGATGCTACCACAGACTCAGAGCAATGAAGGCAGTTGTCCATGGACCAAAACCTCTGAAACCATGGGTCCAAAATAAATCTTTCCCAGCGGTGGTATTTGTTTGTGACTTAACAAATAAAGTGTGCCCGAAGATCAGAGTGCAGAGTTAGCCACACTAGTTAGCCATGGAGGCCAGGTGGTGGTGGCACACACCTCTAATCCCAACACTCAGGAGGCAGAGGCAGATGGATCTCTGTGAGTTCAAGGCCACCCATGGCTACCCGAGATTGATCCAGTCTAAAAGAAAAAAGGAGTCAGATGGTGGTTGCTCAAACCTTTAATCCCAGTACTTAGGAGTCATACACCTTTAATCCCAGCACTAGGGAGGTGGAGACAGGAAGAGATGAGGCTAAGTGGAGAGAGGAATATAAGTCAGGAGGAAACAGGAGCTCAGACATTCATTCTGAGAACTTGTAAAGATAGGATTCCTCATTCAGTCTGAGGATTCGCAGAAACAGGCTCTTGCCCCTTGGTTCTGAGGATTTCGTAGAGGTCAGAACTAGTGGCTGGCTGCTCTGCTTCTCTGATCTTTCACTTTTCACCCCCAACATCTGACTCTGGGTTTTTATTATTAAGACCGATTAGAAATCGTGCTACACTTCCCAATTGAGATGGTTGCTCAGATATCCTGTCACAGTAAGGAAAGCTGTCTACATGCTCCCCCTGTCACGCCATGTCTCCTTACACCGACAATTCACCACACTTCCAGGCAAGCAAGAGTGTTGAGAGTCACCATCACAGTGGGGGTGATGTGGACACCCATCACAGTGGGGGTGATGTGGACACCCATCACAGTGGGGGTGATGTGGACAACCGTCACAGTGGGGGTGATGTGGACACCCGTCACAGTGGGGG
>NW_026068035.1:1140541-1162977 GCF_014885135.2 Alexandromys fortis
AAAAAAAAAAAAAAAAAAAAAAAAAAAAAAAAAAAAAAAAAAAAAAAAACCACATGTGAGACAGCAAACCCTACACACACAGGGCTCACCATTATTATGGCTTCAAAATTAGTTTATATAGCTGAAATCAAATTCCAAATTAATAACTGAGCAAATGAACAATGCTGTGATAAATCTCAACAGCTTGATGATAAAAAAAAAAAAAGCCAAAAAAAAAAACCAGAAACGAGGCTGTCATACTGCCAGCTGTAAGGCTTCCGGCCTTGCAAATCTAAAGGTGTATCAAAACCCTAAAACCCTTGTGTACCTATGGCCCTTCTTGTCCAAGCCATTGTATCTTCTTCTTCTTTCAATCTGCAGGATAACGTGGATTGGTAAAAGCATCCCTGGAGATGGAAATGTGGGATAACCTGCAGCGGGGGTCCCTGGGCCAGGTGACTGGCTTTGGGTAAAGGCCAAACAAGAACTGGGCACAGGAGGTGGATTTGGGGGAGAAGCTGCATAAACAGGGAAAGGCCAGCTGCTCCTGAAGCACACAGATACAGTGTTGCTAACAGAAACTCCTAAAGTTGATTCAAGTACTTCCTTTACTTCCCGTTGTAAGTCAGATTTAAGGAAGTATTGCCTTTGCGGTGCGGCACACACACCTGGTCCAACTACCGCGGGAATCCCAGCTTGTGAAGCCCCTCCCCTAGGCTGTGGAACTGGTAAGCAACTGTTAGGGTGGGGACTCTGGTGGTGTCTGGGGTGGGCTTCTTCATGGTGCAGCTGCCTCCGTTACCCACAGTTTTGTAAGCAATCAGCATAAACTCATTGGCTTAACCAGCAGAGCTTGGTTCGAATCATTTACTTGAACTGCTGTTGCCCACTCTGTCCCAGGTGAATAGAAACAGAGAAACAGGCTCATTCATCTGTAGGGTAGGGTATCTTATTATTTGAAAGGTGCACTTGATACAGTACTCCTTTAAGTGTGGTCACCCTGTTTTGAAGGCTACATGGGTGCTCCCCAGTCTCACCGTTAGTCCTCCCCTCTAGGTGAGCTGCTGCTGCCGCCCATTTCCTGAATTTTTCCGCATCCTCACTGGCCCAGTAGCAGCCCTTGATTGCTGGAATTCTCTGGGGCTGTGTTGGCTAAATGAGTCCCCGGTTCTACCTCCTGCAGATCTTTTCCCACTCTTGCTCCTCCTCCTCTGTCACATCTGAGCAGATCCTTTCACCTTCCCTCCATTGGGGCATTGTTGACTACTGAGAATAGGAGGCGCTTTCTCTCTAGCCTCTGAGAAGGGTTCCTGTTGTCAGCATCCGCACAGACCCCCATCCGGCTCCACACACCCCGCCACCCTGGTGCCCTCAGTACTGAGCCATTTGCGTTCTCTGTGGCACCACTGAGAGACTCCTGGTTGCTCTAATCAGTTTTTCTCACGGTATGTGATACATACCGCAGTGGACCTGGGTCCTCTCCGGTCTACACGGTGGAACTTAGCATCTGTCCCTCAGAAGTGAGCATGGCACACTGGACTGCCGCACATGGTTTGACTCTGGGTTCACTGTCTCCCTGCTCTCCTGTCCGTAGTCCATCCACTGTCTGTGACCAGAGCATTGTAAGACAGCCAAGCCCAATATACTCTTTCAAGTGAGGATCCAAAGGTCCCAGAGTCTCATCGGGAGGCCTGCCCTGGCGTTTTGTCCTCAAAGAAAAACCTGCCCAACCTACTATTCCCCTGTGACGGCTGAAACCAGCTGCTGGGGAAAGGTATGGGGTGAAGAGAAGCCATCAGCAGTGGGTCCACGCAGCTGAGGTCATCACGCTGCTGGTCCTCAATAAAAGGATATTCAGATAGAGTAGCCCCAATGCTTGCCAAGCCTCAGCCCCACCACCCAGCAGGGGGGGGGGGTATGGGGAAACCCGGAGACGTCCTGAATGATTGACCAAAATGGTTTTGAAATCTCTAGACCAAAGACCATTAATCTGAAAACGCCTGTGAGTCGATTTGATTTCAATGGGAAGCACGGGAGCCTTTTGAAATGGATAGTGACAGCAGGGTCCGGAGATAACAGGCTGGTAATGACAGGAAGGCTCCCTGAACAAGCCACAGAAAGCCCTGGCTGGCTCCATTTCCATAGCCCCGCTCACGTGGGTTTCAAGACTGACATAAGAATTGTTCCCTCTTCTGTTTCCACCCTGGTCCTGCCCATCCTCCTCCATTCCACCCATTCCACAGAAATGCTGGGCCTTCGGAAGGCGGGACCCATGGACAGATGGACAGATGGATGAAGAAACAGACTAAAGCTAACCAGGAGGGAGGCTAGTGAGGGAGGGGCTGAGGAGAGAAGGAGAGGTCCACGCAAGACGGGCCAGGAAGACCCCTCGGGCACAAGACGGCAACCCCATGAAATGTGTTAGCTAAGAAATCGCTTCCTCAACAAGCCAGGGCAAAGGTTTAGCTATGTGAATGACTGGTGATCATAATGGAAGCCCACTCTAGACACCAATACCCTCTTTAAAAAAAAAATATGCATGCTGGGGAGATAGATGTGGAGAGGTGAGAGCCCTTGCTATGCAAAGGTGGGGATCAGAATTCCAATTCCTATAGCCCACGTGAAAAACCTGGTGTGGCCCTGTTATTCCTGTTATTCCCACACTGTGGAAGGACTGAGGCAGGAGGATTGCCAAAGCTTGTGAGAAAGAGAGAAGGGGGAAAAGGAGGGCGGAAGGGAGCTGTCTTAAGGGAATAAGGCAAATAAGGCAAAGAGTGATAGAATGAGAAACCAGATGCTCTCTTTTGGCCTCTGTATGTGACTCCATGAACAGATACACCTGAATGCACAAACACACAACCACTTGTATACACACACACACACATATGTATAAAATAAAACATATATACCATACACATGTACACACACACATGACCAGATAAAATAATTTTGAAAATATAGTTTTTCTTTAAAAAAAAAATAAACAATAGTATAAATATTGTGAAGTGTAGAAGAGACAGAGCTGCCATCCTAAGAAAGAAGTTTTCAGGACAAAAGCAATGCGCTGTGAAGTGAGGAAGAAAGACAGGAAAAAGAAGGAACTCCTTTTGTGTTGTGTGTGGTCGTGCACACGAGTGAGTGAGTGAGTGAGTGAGTGAGTGAGTGTGTCTTCAGCATGGCACCAGCCACAGGGACCGTCACTGGAAGGACACCGGGGCAAGGTCATGGGCAGACATCTCTCTGCATCTCCCCTCCACAGGCAGAGGAATTAGAGCTGATTTATGAATGTATTTCCACAATTCACTTGAAAATTTGTAAGGTCTGTGCAGCCTGGGAAGGGGAAAAAAAAAGGCGAGGCCCAGTGAAGGAACGCGCCTGCTCCACTTTATTGTAAAATTATCCCCTGCTACCTCTCTAATCCCCTGAAAACAAATTAAATCCTCACTAAGCTGACTTTAAATCAATAGTTTCATTTAAGAATAGTGTGACTTAATAAAAATAAAAAACTAACTGGTCCAGCCAATTTAAGAGGGAAATAAATCATTGCCCAAAGAAAAATAGCAGATTTGACTTGTATATGGGCCCCAGCACTGCAGCAGGAGGGGAAGAGACTGGGTCTAAATTAACTCCAGTGGCCGACAAAGCCCAGAAGCCCCACCTGGAAGTCTGTGGGGGTTATGCACCCCAAAAGCCACAATGACAGGCATCCCAAATGAGAACCTCCATGGTTGGGAAAAGTGCCTCTACAGAGGAGTGGGCCTTCCTTGGAAGCTGCCTCCCTGATAGCAGCCATGAACACGCGTCCAAGAGATCACACACAAGATCAAGACGCATCCCTTCCATTGTAGTGGGAGCAGAATGGCTCCCTGCACACACATGCTGGCTAGGCAAACTGTTTCCTCAATACTCAGGACAAAAGGGCGATCAAGTATAAACAGAGCAGACGAGGAATCACCTCAGGACACGGACTATTTCATATCTTTGCACAAAAACAAAAAAAAAATACGTGAGGGTAGAATTTTATTTTCTTTCCTGTTTAGGTGGTACGCACCTAAACAGCTGCTGGTTTGTGAAACAGGAGAGTTCCCTGGGGAGGGGGGTACAGAGCTGCCTGAAGAGGGACAGAGGAAACTGCCATATTTTATTCTTTTTGGCTTATTAATCATGTAGACGAGGAAAAATGTCTGGGACCCCAAAACGCTTCATGAGTATGACCTGAGCTATGTAACCAGCACAGCGACCAGGACATGTCATCTTATCCGCTGTCACCACCACCATTTAAACAGGCCTGGAGTCTTAATAATCAGAGGCTGTGGGTCCCAGCTTCTCACTGAGGCCAGGGAGGGGCTCCTGCTCACCCCTTTGGCAAGCAATCCAAATAAATGGTTTTCAGGATCTGCTTTAAAGCCAGTGGAGTCAGGCAGGACCGCTCGATCCTTCCCATGATCTCTCTGGGAGGAAATACCCAGAAGGTGGCTCTGCTGCCTGCAGCTCAGTCCCACTGAGGAACAGAGAGGGCTCGGTAAGGTGCAAGACAGAGGCAGGAATGGCTGGGTCTGCTTTCTGGGTGATTATCAATCCTACCATAGAAAACCCAAGTCTTCTGTGACCCTGCTGCCCAAATTCTCCATGGGAAAAGCAATTTCACAGCTATCCCATAGATGAGGGTTCCAAAGAGGGCCTGAAAAACTATGGCAACTGAAGAGTTTTCAGTCACAGAACAAGAGCCATTCACGGCTGTAGCCACTTGAAGTCAGATCCTACCCTGGGTCAGGACAGGGGGCAGGCGATGGACTCAAAGTGTCTGGGAGGAATTTTCCAAACTTGCCTGAATTAGGCTGTGGGTGAAATGAGTGTATGGCTATTTTGTGATATTGGTCTTGGCCCCACCATTGGTCTTGGATCCTAGTGGCAACTGGGAGCTGCCAATAGCTTGTTTCTATCTGATGAATTAGGATCTTTCCCTTTGTGGGAAGGCCAAGACATTGTCTCCAGTGAGACCTTTCACTGTAGCGAGCAATTCTAGCAGCCACTCCCCAGACAGCAGTTTAGGATCCATTTGGAGGTCTGGTAGCGTGCGTGCCTAGCACAGGCCAAGCCCTTGCTTCAATGCCCAGCACTGCAGAGCTAGATGCGGTGGTACACACCTGTAATCCTAACATCCGGGATGTGGAAGCAGGAAGATCAGAAGTTCAAAACCAATTCTGGCTAGAGCAAATTTGAGGCAGGCCTACATTACATGAGACCCTGCCTCGAAAAAATTAAATTAAATTAAAAATCAGCTTCTGTCCTTTCTAAGGGAACTGGAAACAGAACCCCCAAATCAGTCTTCACCTTAACCCCCAAGAGTATCCTGATGTCTGCCCCATGAGCTTCCAAGGGTCTTCTAGCCACAGAAAGACTGAAGCCAGCTGCTAAGACCTTTGGGTACAGTCCTCCTGGCCCACACCTGCAGGATCCAGAGTGTGTCTCTGGTACAGGTGACTGACTTGAAGACATACTTGGCAAATGTGTAAAGTCCTAAGCCATCAACATAGCTGGAAAGTCCCGTACAGGAAGCTCCACACACACTACCTTCAGAAAAGCCAGACAGGGCAGGAGAGCAGAGAAGAAAATGCATTTATCTCTGGAACAAAGGCCAGGCAACCCTCGAGGAGTCTACAGCATTGTGTTTCTGGAAATTCTTATACTTTCAAATGATGCTTATTTTAATTTTTAAAGATTTATTTTATGTGTATGAGTGGCTTGCTTACATATATGAACACTACATGTGTTTCTGGTGCCTGCAGAAGTCAAAAGAGGGGATCAGAGCCCCGTGCTGGGACCTGAACCAAGGTCCTCTGTAAGAGCAAAAAGCGCTCCTAACCATGGAGCCATCACCCCAGCCCTTCTAAATGATATTTTCTGCCAAGACTCTGCAAATACTTGTTTTTATGAGTGACAAAAGGCACAGAAACCGAGACTGCATAGGAACAACCGATGAACTGGTGAGACTCCACTGAAGCAAGGCAGGTGAGCAGAATGGGTCATTGGGGTGCGTGTTCTCTCCACTTCCAAAACTGCTTCCAGGAAACGTAACAATTGAAAAGAACATAAAATTTTTGCATAAAAAATGTTTCAGGCATAATTATATAAGTCATCAACTCACCATAACTGAATTGTTAATTCGGTCCCAAAGAGGGAATGCCACTTTACATGACATTACATCTCTCAAGAAAAGGACATTACAGCTCTCAAGGCAGAAAACCACTTCTCCTTGTGCTCAACCCTACACTTAATTGATTAAGAAGCCGCATAACATCAAAGGTACTGAGTAACAAGATTAGAAGTCTTTAACAATATTTTTAGAATCTAGGAAAATGTATTTGGCTACCTCCTTTAAAAGAAAACCAAAGGGCTAATTTCCCTTTGGGTTTGCACACTCTAAAATGGGTATGTGTTGCTGTAAAAGAATCTCTCACGGTAAAAATGCACTAAACATAATCCTTTCTATAACAAAATTATGTCTGAGTGTATTAATATATTCAGGGAATCTTCTCCATGAGCTTAGGGTTAGGGTTAGGGTTAGGGTTAGGGTTAGGGTCAAGTCCTTGTATCTTCCCTTGCAGGCATGTGCCCTGTAGGTCGTCCTGGACCAAGGGGACACTCAGTGTGAGCTGCCCCATACGGCTGCCCAGAACTCCATCGGCACTCGCCCTGTGCCTCTGAGAGACTAAGAACCTCCGACTCGTGCACTTTAGAAGTTTAAATCCACTACAACAGTGGATGAAGGTTATGGGCGCAACAAAGTGTTTTCTGATCAGCTCTAAGGACGGCTCTACAGGAGAGAATGGATACTTAGTGTTGAAAGTTTTATCACGGTCCATAGTAGAGAACATACAACCACTGTTTTGCTAAAGGGGCATGTTATACACTTCCTACTGAGTGTTTACGCTTACACCCACAGACCTCCGATGCTTTTAGGTAGAGATCCAGAGAAGCCTCTCCTGCCTGTAGTGAGCAGCAATGTGGAGGAGACACATAACTGGTCAGAGTGCTGAGGATAAGCAGCTGTTGCACGCTCAGTTTTAACAGGGCATCTCTATCAATAACGCCCACTCCTTAAGTCTCAGGGAACACCATGAGGGGGCAGAACGAATGTAAGAGCTGGGGGACGGGGGAGTCCTATCCAGGATTTTTGGACATAGCATGACTATTGCACTCAGGAACTCCTATAGGTACGTGTGCCAGGATCAAGCCAGCAGAACCAGTCAGCACAGAACAACTAAGTGGACTTAGTGGGTTATAAAAGTAAGGTGAGGACATGAAGGGGTGGATGTGCATTGGGGGGCATTGAGGGAGTGGGAGAGCAGGGAATGGAGGTGAGCATAATTAGATACATTGTGTATGTGTATAAAACTGTCACTGAATGAATAAAAGGTATTCAAAAAACAGTTTAGATGATAATGCTTATGTTGTATGTATTTTACAATGGAAAATAAAAACAAAACCCTCAATGGTAATAGCAACCTACAGAAAGTTGACAGGCAAAAAATTCAAAGAAGGGCACACTTTATACCCAGGTTTCACTAACTACCCAGGCTCAGTCTTGATGGGTTTTCTCATAAGTTCTCAAAAACTGCACAAGTTTACTCCTGGGACACAGCCTTGGGCCTTGCTTCCTTTCCCTGGGCACCACACTGCTCATAAAGAGCTATGGGAGCTGACTCTGCCTCACAGGGAGACCTTCTCAGAAGGCCAGAATCTCACACTTCTTGGCAGGACCCCCTATACCTCATCTCTAATGCTGTCCCTTTGGCTCGCTCTCCCTAAACTAAAAGAAACAGGGCTCGGAAGATGGCTCAGTGGGTAGAGATGCTTGGCACCAAGTCTGACAGCCTGAGATTCATCTCCAGAGCTCACATGGTGAAAGAGAGAACAGACCCAGGCAAGCTATCTTCTGACTTTCACAAGTACACCATGCCACATGTGTGAATACACTCCTACATGGGTACGATAAATTAAAATGTGATTTAATAATTAAAAACAGGGGGTCTAGAGAGATTACTTAGCAGTTAAGAGCACTGGCTGCTCTTCCAGAGGACCTGAGTTCAACTCAAGCACCCCTATAGCCCCTCATAACTGTCTGTGAGCCAGTCCCAGGGGCTCCAGGGCCTTCTAGACTCTCAGACACAGCACACACTTGGTGCTGAAAAAGATGCAGCCAAGGGGAGAGGGAGGGAAAGGGGAGGTGGCGGTGGGGAAGAGACAGAAATCTTTAATAAATAAAAAAAAATCAAAAAAAAGATGCAGCCAAAACAGCCAAATACATAAAATAAAAATAGAGAAAAAAACTAATAAAGAACTAATACAGAAACTCATAATTGGACAATATACAAAGAACAGGAGCCGTTGGAACATTGAGTCTTAAATGGGATAACCAAACCCTTCCTCTAAGGACTCAGGGACCCATGCAGAAGGGGAGGCAGAAAGACTGTAAGAGTCAGAAGTGACGGGTGACTCCAAGAAAGCCACACATATGAGCTCACAGAGACTGTGGCAGAACCACAGGGCCTTTACAGTTCAAGCCAGACAGAGTCCCCCCAGCATTGAGATGGGGAAGCAGACACAGGCTCCCAGCCCTAACCAAGAAGCGATCTGAAATAGATACCAACACAAGGCAAGCTCACTGGGGCTTTTGTAGACTTTCATCTCATAAAGCTTTTATATGGGTACTTTCTTTCTTGTTGGCCTTTTCTATATCTTAGTTTCCAACTTTGTGGTTTTGCGAGGTGTGTGTGCTTCTCGGGTTTGTTGTTGCTGTTGTTTGTTGAAGAAAGAGAGAAAGCAAGGGCATGGAGTTGGGAGGGCAGGCAGGTGAGGGGATTTGGGAGGAGCTGGGAGACAAAAAAAGCAGGGTTAGCATAGATTGTAGGAAAACAAATATTTTTATTAAAAACAAAAAAGGCACAGCAAAGATTTTATATGTGTATATATATTATCACATATTTATTTAATTTACTGTGTGTCTTTGTTGGGGGTCTATATTGCTGTGAAAAGATACCATAGCAACTCTAATAAAGGACAAACATTTATTTGGAGTGGCTCACTTACAGTTTCAGAGGTTCAGTCCATGACTGTCATGGCAGGGAGCATGGTGGCATGCAGGCAAAGATGGTACTGGAGAAGTAGCTGAGATTCCTACATCTTGCAGGGAACAGGAAGTCAACTGAGACACTAGGAGGTATCCTGAGCATAGGAAACCTCAAAGCCCTCCTCCACACTGGCACACTTCCTCCAACAAGGCCATCCCCACTCCAACAAAGCCACACCTCCTAATAGTGCCTATGAGATTATGGAGTCAACTACATTCAAACTACTTAGCTATGATAATATTATAAATAATATACTTAAACAAATGCACATGTCTAAACTTTGTTCATCTCCTGCCCTGAGCCCAGCCTACAATTCTCTGAGATTCCAGCAATTTACTGTAGACCCAGAGGCTACCATACAGCCAGACCTGGAAGATTCCAGAAACCAAAGATTCCAAATAATAACACACAGCAGCTGTGGTACTCCCCTGCTACGGCTCTGGGCAACTGTTGTTGCCAAGGAGTCAACAAGTTCCCATGAGGTACATTGTTCCATAGCTGCTAAATTCAAGACCAGCACAGCCCTCCCAGCTTCCTGCAGACAAGAGACTAAATTACTCACTGCCTGAACTTCTCAAGTACCATAAACCTCAGCAAGTGTCCTGTCCCCACACCATGCGCTCCACATGGCCACTATGTGTCCCTTATTCACCCTGTGGAGCACAGCTCTACTCTGTGCTTGTTACTTCAGGGAGGAGGTCGCTGAAGAGGGACAGGGTCTGTGAATCTCCCTCCAGCTATGGATTGTCCTCTTATCTGAGCACAATAAACCATGAAATCAAGTTAGCCTTAGTCTACAACAGGGCCTTACAAACCTTCACACCTTCACACCCTCTAGCTCCTAACCAGATACCCCTATATTTGCTACTCCTGAAAATTTTGGTCACGTTAGAAGATGTGGACATGTAGAAAGAAGAAACCACATGTGCAGATGACAGTGACTCCCATTAGAGCGCCCCTTCAACTTGTATTGCTCAATCTCCCTCAAAAGTAGCTCACAGACAACCGACTAAGGAGCAGTCCTGAAGAAAAAAGCAAGTCCCCAAAGTTCTCAGTCTTTCTCACTCAGAACCTTCTGAGAGTCGGGACTGGGAGCTGGAAATGGCCTCTCTCTCTCTCTCTCTCTCTCTCTCTCTCTCTCTCTCTCTCTCTCTCTCTTCTGAACACATTCCCCAAACAGCAGATAGCATGAGGGAAATGCAGGCAGCAGGACCAGCAGCCTCTGAGAGCTCTGAGAAAAACTCTCTCTTCATTTCTAAAGAGAGGGGAGAGAGATTTGGAAATGGCACATGATCTGCCTCCCAGGAATGATGAAGAGGAAGATACTCCAAACTAGCTGAATTCCCGGATTCTCACCCCAAAGTTCTTGGGAGGCTTTTAAAGGGACGCTGATGGAGCTGGCTGATGCCACTAGCTTCCTTTTGGTTCTGCCTTCTGAATATCAACCCCCCCCCAACTTGTCCATTTCCTCTTGCACCAAATTTTCAGTGGAAGTTGACAAGGTGTAGAACTACACCTCCAATTAAACCTCCTTCAGCAGTGGAACTGTTTTCTGGATTGTTCCAGGCATGCCCATGCTCTCTGGTCAAAGGAATAACAGACGAATCAAATCAGCCATGATCCTGACCTTGGCTTCCAGCAGTAACCCATTGGCCTGCTCTCAGCTGGTCATTCTCAGACTGCTCTGAGGTGCTAACAAGCGGAAATCAGGCAAACACTTTTGCTTCTGCCAATGGCCCAGCCTCCATGGGGCCCTGGAAAGACAGGAAGGCTCAGCCTAGCTTCACATGGGCCTCCAGCTTGCAAGTTTTTAGCTTTCCTTCTAGTCCTTGGAGTCACTGAGACTGGATCTCTGTGGGGTTCAAAAGCAAAGAGGTCATGGGAGTCAGAACTCCAGGGTAAGAAGCAGTCACCATTCCACCTCGATATCTCTCCTTCTGGGTGTCCCTTGCCAGCTTCTCTGCCTCCATTTCATCCTTCAAGTAGTTGGTATCAGAGTAAAACTTACTATCCTAGCTTGCCTCAGCCATCAGCTTGACACAGCCCAAAGTTCTCTGGAGGACTCTCAGTTGGAGAAGTGCCCACATTGGCATGGCCTGAAGCCAAATCTGTGAGGAATTGTATTAACTGATGATTGGGAAAGCCAAGCTCACTGTAGGAGGTACTATCCCTAGGCAGGTTAGCTAAGCTGAGCCAGAGAGCAAGCCAGTAAGTAAGCAGCACCCTCCAAGGCTTCTGTTTCAGTTCCTAGCTGACTTTTCTCTGTGATAAACTGTTACCTGAAAATGTAAGCTGAAAGAGACCCTTGCCACCCCAAGCTGCTTTTGGTCACAATGTTTCTTACATGTAACAGAAAAGTAACCAATACATAACCCCCCCAAGGAGTGGAGCTTGGAAAAGGAGGAGGTTGAAACAAAGTTACTTTCCCTAAGTGTTCACAATGATACCTCATTCCCGGAGATATCTCAGACACCAAGAGTGGTCACCAAGAGCGGTATCATTGCATGAATATTACACCAGTTACAATTACCCCTAGTGTCTCTTAGAAACTTAATACTAAGTATCATCACTTCATTAAAACTCAAACACAGGACCAATCCAAATGCTGTTTTCCTTGTATCCTTACATCATCCAACTTGAAATGCTATCCTCCAAGTCAACATTACAGAAATCCCTGTCAACTCAGAGGTCTCCACCGCTCTGCAGCCCTTGCTGAATACCTGGGTCCAGAAACCATAACGCCCACCTATGAGACTGTCAAAAATTCCCGTGTGCTCCCCAAATGTATTGTTAGGTGAGCTGTGAGTCTGCTGATTCCAGAGGCCAAGAAATTCACCCCCATGAAGATGAGACAGTGACCGACAACCAGTCCCCAGAGAGGTGGCTGGCCTTCCATGAAGGAACTGAGGAACCAGGAAAGCACCCTGGTGGTCCCCCTCAATCATCAGCAAGCAAGGGATTTGTGGGGGTTTCCGGGTTAGGATTCATCTTTAAATTCCTCTGTGCCTCATTTGCTGTCTTCTAGCAAGGAATACTGTAATGACTTGCCACTCACAACCCATCTCAACATGGAACATGCCTGAAAAAGAGAAGGAGAGAAACCAGATGACAGGTCCCTAATAGGTCCTAGGATGTAACCCAACACAACATACAATGTCCTGTGTGTCACCATGGAAACCTCAGTTTTAGAAGAATTCCCCAGTCTCCAAAGACACCAGACTGGGGAAGCAGGCCATGCCATGCCAGCCATAAGCAAGGCTGGTTCTACTTATCTCAGAAGATCAAACACACAGGAACGCATGAGTCACCCCCAGATTACTCCTAATGAGGGGCGCAGTCTGTGGAGACTGACACGATGGAAGCCAGAGCTCTTTGTCCATCAAAGTTGGACAAGAACAGACAGCTCCTACTTCCCCAAACTTCAACTCTGCCTGAGCAGAAACAGCTTAACAGAAAATCATGTCATGCGCTAATGTTTTCCATAAGGAGCCAGAAGTCCTCTGCACAGCTGCAGCTCAAGTGGGAAGAACCCACTCATCCCTGGGGCACCCAGAATGAATGCATTTAAGACGCATCGAGTCAGTGTGCTCAGACAAAATCCTGGTCTTGTGTCTGTGTGTTCATTTAGGTAGATATGCCTGCAGGTCTCTCCAGACTACCATTTCTTTGCTGGACAGTGATCTCAGGAAGTTAAGAGTCCTAATACTTTGGAAGAAATTGCCACCCCAGTAATGACATAAGTGCTCCCAGGAAGTGGCAGGTTATAGCGGGAATCGGTTGTACGGAGGCTGCAAGCCCTGCCGCTTCTACTCCAATGTGCTGATACTATATTAGCAAACAGGTTGGAGTTGTATGGTAGATTCCTAGGGGGCAGGGAAAGCCTTTGACTCTGGAACTAACCTTATTCTGTACTCTAACAACACGGGCTTCCTTAACCACTGAGATAACCAGGGCCTGCCAGGAAATCCCATCAAATCTAGAATGTTCCCAGCAACCCTGGAGTGTTCAGTTATCCACAATGTTTTGCAGCCCAGCGACTGTTGGTGTTTGCAGCTTCTTCATCCCGTGACAAGGTATCCTGAGCACTGTGGGGTGTTTGGAAGCATCTCAGGGTTCTACCTCCAGGCAGGAGCATTCCCACTGTGACAGCCCAAACTGCAGAAATTCCCAAGCATGCCCCCTGTTGAGAACCCCTGGTCCCAAATGAAGAGGAAGTTCTTGGTTTTGACACCAGATGTCAGCCACTGCCTGTCACTCTGATAAGAAGAACCAGCAAATTTTAGCTCTTTCTTTCTCACTTTGGATTCTGCTAAAGGGAACATAAAAGCCATCCCGGAGTTTTTGCACTTGGAGCTCCGCAGGAAGAATCGAGGTGGTCCCCCTGGCATCCAGGGCTCCTCATGTTTCATGCATAGGTTGTGGCCCCAGTGGCACTCAGGTCCTGCTTATGAATAACTGTTCCATGCTCCTCAGGGAACAAATCCTCCGGCTTTCGAAGGACACCCAGACAGCTTGCTTAATGATCATTGGGACGTTGTGGCACCGATTTTTAAAATGAAATACACATAAATATCCGAGCCTGGGGGTTATTTCTCTCCAGCCCTGATGGCCTCTCTCATCTTAAAATAATTTACAGGAATTCTGCAATTATAGTAGGTTCAGGGTTGTTTTTCCTTGCATCACTTTACAGAGATACTTATCAAAAGCCCAAACCAGACCCCATAAATCGCTCGCTTCCTTGGTAGACTCCACAGTTCTGGGTCCCATGTGGTCTAGCATAGGGTCACTTGGTGAGAGGCCAAGCTGCCAGACGTCCCTCCCTCGCTGCTTTTTTAATTTCCTCTCTTCCTTCCTTTATTCTCTGAGATACTTCATCTTTACATAAAAGGCAGTGCACAACTTTACGGGGGATTTCATTTTAAATAAAATGTTCTTGAAGTTTAAAAAGAAGAAAAGGAAGAAAGAAAGGGGGTGAGAAAAACCTTTTCTTGATGACTTGCCTGGGATGCCTTGGCTCAGGCTGTTGGCCGGGTTCCCACCTCGTTCCACTCTTGCAATCGGTTACTCTCAGACAACTGGTCAATGGCGGCAAAGCTGAACAAAAAGGGAGTGGGCTCCCTGGCTGTGTTTCCTAAGTCCTGCTATTTACAGAAGACAATCCAGCCCGCTTTTGCCAGGCAGTTTTCTCCATCTGCTGGCTGGCTCCCTCCTGCTACCACAGCACAGGGCTTTGTGTGGCAAGTTCCTTGCAAGTGGCTGATCACCCCGTCTTCCTGATGTCCCCTGGCCTCTCCAGCTTCTTTCTTCATGATATGAATCCGTGATGTGGGGACTGTCCCCCACCATGAAAGATTCATTTCTGTGTGTGTGTGTGTGTGTGTGCGCGCGCGCGTGCACTTGTCTGTGTAGGTGTGCATGCTCCTGTGGGTCAACATGTGTTCTGGTGAGTGAGGAGGTCAGAGGTCAGCCTCAGGTGTCATCCCCAGGAGCCTATTACTTTTGAAAACAGGACTTTCCATTGACCTAGGGTTCATTGATTTGGCTAGACTGGCTGGCCAGTGAACCCCAAGATCTACCCATCTCCACCTTCCCAGATCTTGGACGACAAGTGCACACCATCACATCCAGAACTTTCCATAGGTTCTAGGGTCCAGCTCAGGACCTCACGCTTGTGTGTAAACACTTCACTGACTGACCCATCTCCCTAACCCATGAACATTCATTTCTTTAACCACTGACTCTTGTACAGTGACCTTATAAAGAAGTAATGGACAGACTCGACAGGTACACAGTATTACATTTTGGCTTCTTTTTGCCCTTTTTGGTTTGTAGAAAATAATGCTTCCTGTAACTTACTATGAAGGAAATCTAGAGAAGAGTTTTTTCCTTCTTTTGACCCAAAGCTTATTCAGTCCTTATTATTCTGGGTTGGTTAGTGCAAGAATCCAGGCTGGCCAGCGGACGAGTCTGGGCTGGCCAGTGGATGAGTCTGGGCTGGCTAGCAGTTGAGTCTGGGCTAGGCAGTGGATGAGTCTGGGCTGGCCAGCGGATGAGTCAAGAAATTGCTGAAATGTGATTTTCCAGGAGGAAGTTATTATTCTACAACACAAAAGCACACTGCGTGTGTGTGTGTGCTTTGTTTCTGTGCTGTGGGATCTCCCTAATGCATGGCTCTCTTCCCTTCCTTATAGTGCTCTCCTAGCGCCCTAGTTGCATGCATCTTCCTGACTTGAGATGTCATGATATCCACCCCCCATTCTTAGCCTGGGCTAGACTGCTGCTGTTCCGTGATTGCTAAATGGGCGTGATCTCTTATGGGTGGTGGCAGCCCTGTGTCAAGGACAGGTCTTACACGTGAATCAGAAAAGGCAATCTTTACTGTAGTGTGAGTGGCCTACCTGGTGTTCTGAATAGGTCTGGGTTTGGACAGTGTGGGCATTCTCTCATTTGTTTGCTCGGCACCTTGAGAGGTACACAAGGTTTCTCAGTGGGATAACCTGACTAAGCCTGAGTTAGACTGCTGTAGGGGTTTTAGGAAGGCGCAAGGCAGCTGCATGAAAAGGTGCAGCATCAAGCTGGGAAGCAGGGAAGGAGCAAAGGGCCCCACCAACATTCCACCTGCCCAACCTATCACCTGACGTGAATTAGAATTTAAGAAGCTGTCACACCCCCAGCTGCTACTGTTGAGAGAATGAAGCAAGCCAGAACTCTGCATTGAAAGTACACTGCTTATGCTCAGGAAGAACTCAAGGCAAGGGCACCAACTCTATCCTACTGAAGGAGACAGCAATGAGAGGCAGGAGAAGCTGGCGCTGGTGACAGAAGTGACTGAGATCATTGGCACAAATGGAGTCAAAGCAAATCAGCCATGCTTAAAACAACCAATGCCAGCGAGCAGTTCCCCTGACATCCAGAGGGAACTCTGCTCCCACCACACTCTGAGGAAGCACTCTGTCCTCCGGACTCTGTGGATGGCGACATGCTTGGGTAAGAAACACTCTTAGGACTTAGAGAAGTTTGTTTCTAACCTGGAAAGGGCAACTGATAACTTCATCCATATCTTTCTTTGTTACCTGTTCCAAATTGCTTGTTCTCTGACCAAAACAGTCATTTGGGATCGATCAAGAGAAGAGTAAATGGTGAAGTTTTTTACATTTGGGAATTCTCTAGAGAGATTTCTCAGCACTTCAGAGCACCGGCTGCTCTTCCAGAGGACCCAGGTCCGTTCTCCGCACCCACATGGTGGCTCACACCGCATATAACTTCAGTTCCAAGGGATCTGATGCCTTCTTACCTCTGACGGTAACAGGCATGCATGTGGTACACATACACACATGCAGGCAAAACACTCACACACATGAAGTAAAATAAATGAATCTAATCTTTCAATTCTGAGTGATCTACAGCTCAAGGAATAAATTTCAACAGAACTTATAACATATATTGAACTGAACGGAAATGAAGGCACGAACACAAAAACTGTTAGATTGTAGCTAAAGCAATAAGATAAGAAAAGCGCGGAGCACTGCATGCCTGCATTAGACAAGGAGGAAGTTCCCATACCAACAAAGTAGGTGGCTCACAAAAGGAAAATAGAAAGAAAAACGTGAGAAGGAAAACACCGACATGACCTGACCAGAGCAGAAGCAGGGGAATGGGAAGAGCAGGAAATCAATAGTATTTAAAACAGAGGCTGGAAGAAAAAAACCACCACTGGAACACTAAAATTCTCCGCTGACAAGATCAAGAAAAATGGCAGAGTTTCCTAATAATGCTCTCCTAATAAGAAATTACTCTCCCTGCATTATTAATGCCTAGAAAACAGCAGTGCGTGTTACTACATATTCTGCAGACATCAAAAAGCAATCACGATTCCGTGACACAAATTTGACAACTTGATGAAATGGAGCAATTCAGAAACACCAACGAGCATGGCGCTGAGAGGTAAACAGTCGCCCCACAATGATTAAAGCAATGCAGTTTCTATTTGAAAACCCCTTCCGCAGCTGCCTGCAGGCCCGCATTCCCGCACTTAAGAGTTCACAACGGTACAAGATGCCACCCGGAAAGGAGGGGACTCTCTTGTTTAACGGTCAACAGTGCCTTGACCTCTGAGCCAAACAGAGCCCCAAAAAAAGAAAACTGCAGTCTAAAGACCACTTACAGATGTAGGCGTAAATAAAGAGCATTAATAAAATGCAGGACAAAGTACAATATAGGTTTCCTTCACACACACACACATATATATGTATATCCATAAATTGTACAAACATATGTTCAGGTGAAATCCATTCCAGGGCTGAGAGACTGGTTCAATATTTGAGGATCACATGGATGAGGGAGGACCTCGTGGGTATGCCCCCCTTCCGGAGGAGCCATAATGGTTGTGGTTGCTGGGGGAGAAGGAGTCCTATTTCTCGGTGGTGTGGCTACTGGCACTTTCCGTCACCCTAGTAAATTAGTCTACCCATGTTCATCAGGCCACCCTAATTAAACAGGGCCGAAGAAGAAAAGGCGCGAGAGTTAAGGGCTTGGCAAGGAGGAATAATCTGGTCAGAGGGAAAGAGGGGAGGAGATGGTAGAAAATTGTGGGGCGGGGGTGGGGGGCTTCCCAGCAGGCAGAGGAAAGCCAACCCGGGTCCATGGGCCCAGGCTGGTGGGAAGACATCCAGTTTCTAATGGCTCCAGACAAGTGGCCGTCCCCATTTTAAGTAAATAAGGGCCAGAGAATTGGGAGTTAGAGAAGTGAATGGCTCATCCGCCATGGAAAGACACATAAGGGAGAAAGGTAGAAAGAGAGGATTGGGCAGAGGTTGGAGGCCAGCTTGCCACCTGGGTCCGTGGTGACAATGGTGAGTGTGGACTAAGGAGGGGGATCTGCTTGTCCCCGGAGACCGTGGCGATGTCTGGATCAGGTGGCATTCGTGGGTCTTTGGTACTACAGTAGCCAGGGTCTGTGCTGACGTCCAGTGTTCCTGCTGCCTTTGAAGGCCATGCAGACACACAAGATCAAGGGTCAAGTTAGTGTCCCAGGGCCATACTGCCACCGGGAGCATAAGTGACATCCAGACCCAACTCCCACTAAGGACCTTGCTGGGATTCATGGTCCGACTGCAGTTGGGGTCTGACCTTTAGTCCAGGTCCTGTACTGCCAATAATGGCCAAAAAGAGGCCCAGGGCTGGGGCTACAACCTGCTGCTTAGGTGGCATCTGGCAACCACATGGTTGTTGGAACCATTCCCACCTGAGTGACCATTGAGCCAGGATGCTGTTGGGTACAAGCTGCTGCCAAGGGCTATGTCTGGGTCCATGATCCAGCCGCAGCTGGGGTCTGTGTTGATGTCTGTGGCTAGTAGCACCTCGGAAAACCTTAGCTAACAGGCAAGATGAAAACAGGGGATAATAGTCAGTCCCGCCCTTTACTGCCCTAGGAAAGCTGGCCTTACCTCTCACTGCCTGCTACAGCAAGAGAGCTGGCCCCTGCATTCAGGAGAGAGGGCTCCTATCCCTCACCACACACCAGGGTGAACCAGCCCTGAGAGCATGCATGAAGGGGAGCTGACTCAAACATCACACCCGAGGTGAGCGGCCCCAGTGATGCAATCTGACCTGCCTGGCTAACACCGAGGCCCACCCTAGCATCTACCCCATCTACGTCCTGCTGGAGCTCGTGAAGGTCTGGTCCTGCCGAATGATCCACGAGATCTCCAGGACACAGGATACCCCAGAAGAGCTCCGGTAACAACCCAGTGAAGATGGTATACCAAAAACTAGAGGCCTTGAACCAGACCAGTGACCCATTGCAATGGACAGTGGCCAGTCAAGCTGATTGACAGGTGTATACTATAGGACACCTATACTATAGAAGCCTCCAGTCCATCAGGACGGATGAGAGGAAGAAGAAAAGAAGCAGCAGAGATTTTGCTGTTTTGGGTGTGGTTTTTTTGTTGTTGTTCTGTTTTGGTTTAACGGCTTTTTCTTTTCTTTTGTTTTTGCTTTTGTTTGCTTGCTTGTTTTGTTTTGTTTTCTTTCATGAAGGGATGCAACAGGGACGAGTGGGGAATAAACAGGAGGTGAACAGAATTGGGGTGCATGATGTGAAACCCCCAAAGATTCAATAGAGAAGTTTAAAAATAAAGAAAAGAGGGAATTTTTATTTATTTTGAAATGTTCATAGGTATATACAATGTATCTCAACCACACCCATTCCTTGTGCCCGCCCCCCAGGATCCCCATCACCCCTCACTCCCTCTGTCATGTCCTCCTTTTGTAGTTTTGATTTATTTACTTACTTGATTTTTAACCCACTGAGTCTAATTGGTGTTGCCCATGGGCACACAGGTGTGTGGCCATCCACTGGGGCTTGGGGAACCTACCAGTGGCCACGCTCCTAAGGAAAAGTGACTCTTCCTCCTTCAACAGCTATCAACAGCCAATAGCGGCTCAGCTAGAGACCAGCCTCTGAAGAACCTCCAGTCTGTGCTGGAAGGTCAACTGGCTTGATCTCAGGTGGATCTTGTGTAGGTGACCACAGATACTATAAACTGGTGTGTGCACAGCCAGGCCATGCATGCCCTGAAGTCAGAGATTCACAGCACTTATAGAGGGAACTGTGGTTGAAGGACAGAATATAATAGATGGAATCAGAGGAAAATAAACTGTAAATCGATAAAATCAGTCAGTAACAGAGCTGGAGAGTGAGCGTCTCTGCTTCAAAGGTGTCTCTTAAACTAGGGTGTGGTATTTGGAGGGGACGCTTTGCTTATTTATGGGGGCTCTGGAGTAGATGTCCTCATCACGTCCCTCGTGTCCCTTGTGGTCCCTCCACGTGAGGACACGGCAAGAACACACCTCTCTAGCCCAGAAAGCAGCACTCCCCAGACTTCGATTCCACTGGCACGTCGACCTCGCTCTTCCAGAATCCTGAAAGTACAGTAGTATTTTCTTCATTGGATATTTCACTTACAGTATTCTGCAAAGCACCCTACATGAGCGAGACGATGATCCACCCTGGTAACAAGCTAAAGTATGAAGGTCACCAACTCAACAGAAAATCTCATAAAACTAGGAATCGGGGAGAGATACCCAAACTCAATAAATAACTTCATGCACACATACGGAAGGACACGCTTCATACTGAGATGCCGACTGCCTTTTCTCAGAGAATGGCGGGGGTGTTTGCTACTTCTTTAGTTCAAGGACTGAAAGTGGGGTTCAGTCGGCATACTCAGGGATGGAAAGAAAATGATAGACATACAGCTTGGAAAGGAAGGAGTAACATTGATACACACTCACTCATATTCACACACAAAAACACATATGCAGACATACACACACGTGTATATATATATTCATACACAGTCACACATATATATTTATACACACATACATATTCATAAATATACACACTCATACACACAGATACACACTCAAGCACACATACAGACTACATCACACACATGCACATGTATCTCACACATGTATACGTATCACACATGTCACACACACTTATACACATCAGACATGCTGCACGCACACACATACATCTCACGTATTCAAACTCATCACACATACTCACACATATACCCATATAGCACACATGCATCCACAACACACACATCACATACCACACACATGCATGCATATCACATGTGTATCACTCACACTCTCACACATATGCCCACACATCATAAGTGCACACATATCAAACAAGCACGCACATCACACATGCATGCACACAGAATCATACTCACAGCACTGACACACACAAAACCCTTGCACATTTTATAGTGTAGCAATCCCTAAAATCAAGAAAAAGAATCTCCCAAGGTTCAGAGGCTACTGCTGCCCAACAGCAAGGAAACAAGAGCAACCTAGATGCCCATCAGCCAAGAGGAGGTCGGTGAAAGGGGCAGGCACATGCAACAGCGGAATTTCACACAGTCAGAAAGAAAAGCGCAGTTGTAAAACTTACAAGAAAATAGATAGAACTAGAAGACACTATTCTAAGGGAGAGTGGCCAGGCTCAGAGAGACAAATGCTGTGTGTGCACTCTTGTCTGTAGATTCTCACCTCTAACTGGGAGAACACACATCCAGGTGGGAAAAAATATGGGTAAAGACCAAGAAACTAGAAAGAGACTCATGTGACTGGAAAAAAGAGGCTTCAAGGTAGGGAGAAAAGAACTGAGACCAAGTGGAAGGGGATATTGGGGGTGTAAGGGAAGAGTAGAGGAGAGAGAGATGGGAGATGAGAGAGAGCAGGGAAAGCCAACCAAAGTGAGATAATACAGGGATTCCATATTGTCTTAGTTAGGGCTTGTATTGCTGAGAAGAGACACATGGCACAGCAAGTCTTCTAAAAGGAAAACATTTAACTGGGGTGGCTTACATTTTCAGAGGTTTAGTCCATTATCATCACGGCAGCATGCAGACAGACACGGTGCTGGAGAAGGAGCTGAGAACCCAAACAACATCTTGACCTGAAGGCAACAGGAAGTGGCCTGTTTCACTAGTTATAGCTTGAGCAAAGGAGACCTCAAAGCCCTCCCCACAGTGACACACTTCCTTTGACAAGGCCACACCTATTCCAACAAGGCCACACCTCCTAATAGTGCTACTCCCTTTAGGGGCCATTTTCTTTCAAACTACCACATTCCACTCCCTAGTCCCCAAAGGCTTGCAGACATACTATAATGCAAAATTCTATTCAATCCAACTTCAAAAATCCCCATAGTCTATCACAGTCTCAAACTTACTTAAAAGCCTAAAATTCAAAGTCTCTTCTAAGATTCGTACAATCTCTTAACTGTAATCACCTGTAAAATCAAAATCAAAAAAGCTGATCACATACTTCCAAAATATAATGGCACTGGATATACATTAGTGTTCCAAAATATAGGGCAGGGAGTATAGTGAGGAATCCTAGACCAAACTGTCTTAGTGATTCTATCGCTGCAACAAAACACCATGACCTAAACAGGTTGGGGAGGAAAGGGTTAATTTGACTTAAATACTTACACAGCTCTGTTTATCAGTTGAGGAAGTCAGGACAGGAACTCAAACTGGGCAGGAACCTGGAGGCAGGAGCAGATACAGAGGCTGTGGAGGGGAGCTGCTTATTGACTTGCTTCCCATGGCTTGCTCAGCCTACCTTCTTTTTTTTATTCATTTATTTATTAAAGATTTCTGTCTCTTCCCCACCGCCGCCTCCCCTTTCCCTCCCCCTCCCCCAATCAAGTCCCCCTCCCTCCTCAGCCCAAAGAGCAATCAGGGTTCCCTGCCCTGTGGGAAGTCCAAGGACCACCCACCTCCATCCAGGTCT